>NW_014542170.1:64541-128795 GCF_000741045.1 Vigna radiata var. radiata
TTGTTTTAACTAGCTTGTTTGGTTTTGGGCTTTTTAGAAGCCTTATTTACGTTGGTCCATAGTCCCTTAAATAGGGCACTATGTGTAATAGAATTGCAGCACAGTAATAATATTTTTACTTCTCAGTTAACTCTCCAAACTTTTACAGAAGAGTAATATTATTTGTGTGGATCACATAATGAGTGTGTATAGGGAGATTTTCCCAACACTCATCACTACCATTATTAACTTACACAAGAGTATATACAAGGATAAGTCCGAAAAGAGAATCACACAAACTTGATAAAACAAATAATAGTAAATGGCTCTTGTCACGACAAAGCATATGAATAAAACATTGCCTAACTCAACATTTGTCATTGTACTCCATAATGGTATGGTAATTACCTGTGTCCACTTACCAATCCAATGTTGAATCAACTCAAGGATATCATTTGGATAAACAAAGTTTTTCACATAATATCCAAAGCAAAAAAGACAATAAAATAAGGTGTTGAGCTATTTTCAAGTAAGGATAAGAACTAAATATCCAATTTATAATAATTTGATCATAATATTATATAATGTGGATAAGGTAAATCATGAATAATCTCATTTGTATGACATCCGGTAGTAATAAACTGATACGAGTATGTATGCAGCAAGTATGAATGTCACAAATATGCATGCCAGGGGAGTGTTTATATGTTGCATTTCTAATGGCATTCTTTTGTTTGAGGTTTAATAGCTTTATTGGTCCCACCATTATGATTTTTTCAATTCCATTCCATTATCTTGAACTTTATCAATTTAATCTCATCTTTTTAGTCTCATCTTTCTTATAGAAAGGAGTTAATATAGTTCATTCTGTCAAATTAATGGTAACGACTTCATCACAATAACACATGGCATGAACGGTGAATGACACTTCATCAGTCAAAATTGACTTATTAATGAAACTAACACATGATGCGAACAATGGAGGCCCTCATGTCATTATAATAACATCTTGTCACATGAATTTGATAGAAGAAATTACATTTAACTTGTGTCTAAAAAAAGTGAGACTAAATTGAGAACATTAAAAATAGAGACAAAATTGTAAAAGTCATTACAATAATGGAAAAAAAAAGCTATTAAACCTTTGTTTGATGTCTTTATTATCCCTAAATTACCTTTCCAACCATGTTTGTTGGAGCCTATATTAGTTTGGTAAAATATAGAGTGCTCGTATAAAATGTGTTAAAAGAAATGCAATACATGTGTAATAATTTAAAAAAACTAAGATATACTTGTGTAATATCTGTAAGGCATAAGGGATACTCGTGTAATAGTTTCAATAATTAACGGAGTTAGAGTAGGGGTTATAATGAGTTTAGTCCAACAGGGTGCATGTTTAATTGCGGAAAACCTCGGGGTGTTTTAGTTAACTGAGGTTTGTATTTTATGTTTCCTGATATATCTATCATATGAAGTTAATATCAATTTCGGAATATTTAGTCTCTCCTTTCCCCCTATCAATTCCTAAAACCGTATAATTTGAACATTGACTTTCTCAATACTTTTGTAATTGTCATTACAAATAAAAAAGAGTAGATGAAATCTATTAGTACATAGGTCTACCTCGTACTAGTTCTATTGTGCATCAACAATGATGGGTTATAAGGTTCACTACTTCTATAAAAGAAAAATAATTCCTTATGCCATATGCTTATTTAAATAAGTGTTAGTGGTTTGAAACAAATGTAATTACTCACAAATACCAATTAAATATGGTATTAAAGTGGAACCAATAATATCGTTGAGAATACTTTTGTATGCACCAGTCTTGGATACACACCCAAAGTGAGTGTACATACAATGATGGGTTATAAACTTATAAGGTTTACTAGTGATATTAAAAAAAAAGGTTGATATACAAGTAGGCCCCTGAACTTTTAAAAGAATATTAGTTAAGTCCCTGCACAAAATATTGTAATTAAGTCCTTCGTGTTCTACAATATTGGGTTGTGCTATAGTTAGTTTATAGCGACCTAAAATAAATAACAATTTGTGGTTGTTTTATTAACTCCAGGAACAATTATAGATATTGTAGAAGATCAAGGATCGAATTACAAATTTTTAGTTCAGGGGCCTGCCCAATTAAAAGTTTCCAAGTTGTATTAAACAAAAATAATTGTCTTTCTCAGATCCTTAATTACATAGGTGTTAGTGGTTTGTATCTAATACTATCTCCCAAACACTGATTATGCTATCAAAGTGTAGCCAATACCATTGAGATATTCTTGCTTATACACAAGTCTGGGATATGCACCCTTAGTGAATGTTGGTCTCAAAGATAATCAGATTGCTATTCTGCTGTTAGTTCCCAAAGTTAGATGCCCCTCTAGAATATCATCCTGTGGGTGTAAATGGACGAGTCCTTGTTTCTTGAAATCTTATGGCCAACATTCCCTGCATCGTACAAAACCATAAATGAATGAATCTTCGCTGTTTCATTGTAGTGTTGCCATTTAATGCAGATGATTCTTATTATCTGGCTTGATAAATATTCATAACAAAGGCTTCCCATGCTCTTTTGCATAGAGATCAGTTTCTCAATTATCAATGCATCTCTGTCAATAGAATTCAGCTCAAGAATCAAGAAGTCAGCTTGTGTTTTCCTACCTTCCCCTCCCTCCCTCATTATATTCTCTCTCTCATTTTTTTCTTTTTTTCATTTTATGGGGGACATCATTGTTGGAAATTTAAGAGTATTAGAGACAGTTTTCAGATTCATGAAGAGTTACAATTATTCATGAAGAGTTACCATTCATGAAGGATTACAATTATTCATGAAGAAATGTAACTAATCAGAATCTGGTATCTCTTGGATTTGAAAGATGTCTGATCAACATCTATATAAAGGGATCATATGCTCTATTGAAAACAGAGATTTTAAGAGACTTGTGAGACTTTTTCTCTATATTCGGTAATTCTCTTAACACACAAATCAATTCCTGACAATCATATTCTTGTTTAATGTTAATACTAAGAGTGATTATTATCGTTGTATTTCTTCTTTGTATCTCAAAAGCGGATTTCATGATCTCCTTCACTCTTATAAGGGACGAAATATTGCTTTTAGGAAAGTGTGTATTTACGCCTAGAAGAATATATCAAGTCTACATTGTTATTCATCTTGTTTCCCTAAGTTCTTGGAAAATTGTTCCAACAATCATATCTTGTGTTCGTTTTACTCCTTTCCTTAAGTTGGGTTGGCAGTTAGCAGCACAGTTGTGGTGATCAGTATCAGGTTGTATTAGGATCAATAATTGACAATGTTTTTCACTCTTATCAGTTTTATCCACTCTAACTTGTTTTAAAACTCTGAAGTTTGCATCATTGTGGTACCCTGGCTTTAAATGGTTAATAAATTTAGTGGTAGGGTCATTTTTAAGAACGGTAGTATATATTGTAATTCATATATTTGATCTCTAATCAATGTCAAGGCAATTTTTTAGGTTTTATGTATACCTAAATCTTAAAATGAAGCTTGTGTTAAAGTTAGGCTAGGAAAGGTTTCTAACAGACATGACTTGACTGCTACATTCCAGTATAGTTATTCATTATAGTAAATTATCAGAGCCTCCTGACAGCTGAATCTAATATTGCATGTCACTGTCCTTCGCATATGTTTGTAGAAACAATTTGGTGTTCTTCTCTTGTCAACTAACTTTCAGTTTTTTTTCTGACAGGAAGAACCTGGAGGGCAGCGTGCCCTAATATTTGATCAAGGAAACAGAATATCTCAGGTTAGTCTATTCTATTCTGTGCTAAAGGAGAGTAGCAACACACTTATTACACTCTTTTCTATATATTCTCATTTTTATCGATTGAAATTCATGTGGGTCTCCCTAGTTTGAAAATAGGAAATGAGGCACGTGTTTAGTGAGACCCCAGGTGAATTTCACCCAATAAAGAGAGTGCATGAGAAGGGAAGTCTCAGAGAGGGTTGCAAGCATTTCTCTTTTATAGTATCTTTGTTGAAGCCTTGCCCTCTCGCCTAGTTGCAATCAGATGCACATGCCATTTTTTGAAGTCTTTTCTTTCGATCTTTATGTGCTTTACTTATTGTATTTCATAACCCATAAATTTTGTATTAAAAGATGATCTGTATAACGCCAGTTTCCAAACTTGATTTTCAGGGCATCAGCTGTGCTGATGTAGCTGATATATGTGTAAAGGCACTGCATGACACAACTGCAAGAAACAAAAGTTTTGATGTGAGTAAACCCTGTTTGGTTTCAAGATTGAACTTTGATCCTAAATGAAACTAAACCTCTTCAACCTTATCCTGTAGGTATGTTACGAGTATATTGCTGAAGATGGAAGGGAGCTTTATGAGCTGGTATGGGAAAAATGATTGATCACATTTTTCTTAAGAGAAAAAATATGATGAAAATAAACTGGTTACTTTTTGTGTCTGCTTAGGTTGCACACTTGCCCGACAAAGCAAATAACTACTTGACACCAGCACTTTCCGTCTTAGAGAAGAATACTTGATGATCCCTTGTTCAGACAAATACTTTGCAAAAGTAAGATTTCATAAATTTGCTACCTATGTTCTGCTTCTACATGACTTCCCTGATTTACTAAAGTAACTATTTTTTCTGTATATATATTCTTGTATAACCCAAAACGAGTTGAGAAATTAAATATATCTATAAATTCTAATGTAACTAATCTTAAATCTAAGATTCAATCAAATCATCTAATGCATTTTAAATGCTAGAATTAGATTTAAATGTTTTAATTGAGCTAGGTCTTACACTTAAAAGCAAGGGTTCATTAGTCAGTGATTAAGGAATCAACGCTTGAAGTCCTTAAACTTTTAACTCAAGGAATTTATTTAGAATGAGCGAAACACTTTCAATGAGGCTGGGTAATGCAGTAAAATACTTTAATCAGCAGAAGTACAATTAAAAAAGATAGGTGAAGTTGAATCTCAGCACGCTTACTTTGATAATTTCAATTTTATTTTCTTTCTACTTAACTCTTTCAATATAGCTTGTTCAACACCGTTTTGAACGTTTTATTGCAAGTGAGTGACTTTAGAATTGCTTGAGATTTTGAGGTTGCTATAAATAGTAAAGGAATCCATTTATATCAGAAAATACACTCTTGATTTACTATGGAAATGCTTCTTTTTAAAGTTCCTATAGAGTCTTCTGTGACAATCAATTTCTCATTCACTTTATTTGAACCAAGTCGTCTGAAAGGTAAAAACATATCAAAGTTGATAATCATGTCATTTGGAAATTAGTCATTTAAAATTTTATCAAATTGATTCAAGTCAAAAATCAACATCACATTCTTACTGAAAAAAAACCATTGTTTTACAAACATAGTACTTACGGAAAAGGAAAAAAAAATATACAAGACTAAGATTATTTTAAACTTTCTTCAATATTAATATCTTTTTCTAGTGTTATGTATTTTCTAATATTGATTATCGATTTTTATATAAAATATGATCATCATAGACGGAAACTATGACGACTAAAATAAGGAATGATTAAAATAAAAAGATGAGCTAACATCAAAACATCATAACTAACCTACACATCAATCATAATATAACAATTCACTCAAACCTTACATAATCATGTGTTTCATAATATCATATAATTACACCGATTGTTTCATAATCATACAAAACATGTTATCACCACAAATACAACCATGTGATATCAATGTTAAGAAACTAAATTGTAACTCTTGCATGCAACTTATCAATACAGGTGTCACTTCTCATTAGTTTCTTTGAAAACTCAAGCAAAGTATACATGTATCACCCTCCACTAAGTATACATCTGATACAACTACATCACTTTTTGCTAAGTTATCATTCACAAATACATTTACATTTTCAAATAAACACATATTGACATGTCATCACAATCGTACTAAATAACATTCATTCCATAATTTAGACTCATAAAATAATACATCACATACGAACAATAAAACAAAAAAGAAAATAAGTAACAAGAAAAAAAAATAAGGTAAGCTTCCCATTCATCATCTTATTCTTTGCTTCTTCGTTCTTTCCTTGATTTGCATTTATTTCTATTAAAAATGTTACCCTAAAATAAAAGTCCAATATCTTTAAAAAAAATACTATATTTTATTGTCATTTATTATTTTCTAACAAAAATATATAACAATACATAAGAACATGTATAATTATTTTACAATCAAAAACAATGACTTCGTGTATAAATTATTAATTAATTTATTATAAATAACGAAAACTTGATATAAATAAACAATTTTTGTCCTCTATTTGTTATATATCGTGGTTTAATTATGATTACTAAATAAGTTATATTTTCAAGAATTTTTAATTTGTAATAATATGACAATATTCATAAATATCAAAAAAATATCTAATAATATTTTCTCTAATCAAATATTTTTTTTGTATAAAATCTTATCTCTTAAAAAAACTTTTAAAATAAAATATATCTTTTAAATTATAACTAGGAAACTTATTCACTTTTTACTTATTTTTCTAATTATGAAAATTTATATAATTTCACATATTTTATTATTTTGGTTTTGGAGTTAATAGTGTCATTGTTGGTAGTTGGACTGTTACATCTCTCTTCCGCAAGACAAACATACGGAATCACAACAAAACGAAAACCTAAGGTCTGCCAGGAATTCAAGATTTCTCCTCAACCATTCTTCATTTTACTGTTCATAAATATGTTTTGATTTAGAATAAACACCCATTTTGTTTTTATGGATTATTTTATAATCTAATGAGATGTTTTTTTTTATTGTACTTCTCTAAACTTCACTTTTAATAGTGTTTACTTAACCTATCTGCTTAGAAACAGAACAAATATCACATAATTAATTAATAGACTAATTTTTACGTGATTAAGTTATTAACAAACTCTAATGCAATCAAAAACTTACTAGATAAAACAGACTAATGTTATCAGAACTTTTTCAGGGACTTATACTACGACTATTCATATCTTGTAGGAAACAAAAAAATGTTTGCTCAAGTAATTATATATATATATATATATATATATATATATATATATATATATATATATATATATATATATATGAAAATAAGGTTCATCGGAAATTATAGTAGTTAATAAGGATTTTGTTGTGATCAGTTAACCTAAATATAGTTGCAGTTCACATTCTATGAATCAGTTAACAACGTGTCATGGGTTCATTAAAACTCATGCAACTAAAACTACCTTCATCTAATCTGTAAATTGATGTGGATAGCATAAAATTTCTCAAATTAATACGTGGTTACAAGGAAATATATATTTGGCAAAAACAAACAAATCAAATTACAGTCCATTTCTACAAGATATGATTGTAGTAATGGATTGAAAATAGCAGGTTTTATCATGAGTGTAGTAATATTACATCGCACGCATGAATGAAGAAGCCCGTGGTGTGTTCACGAAGGCAAGCAACTCCTCATCTGCCTCGAACTTTGCCATGTCCTCCACCTTTAAGCTAACATAAGCCTCTATGCCGCCGCCATTCTTTGCGTCTATAAGCACAACCAGATTTTTGAAACTTAAAGCGGGTGAACCTACCCATGTTGGTTTTCCCCATCCAAAATCAGAGTCGTACAAAGGAAACCTACACAAACTAGTAATACTAAACGAGACTAGTTCCCCCTTCTCAAGCACTCTAAATGAAATATCCTTCAGGAAATTAGAATGCTCGTTTCCATCTTGGAGTTTTCTCACATAATCTTTGTCAATCTTCTTTATCTGATCCCTTACCTGTTTCGCTAGATCAAGATCATGACACTCCTCTTCGGTGTTAAAAGACGAAGTTGTCATAGTGATTCGGTAGTAGTTGCCAAAGGAGTCGGGAGGAAGTGGTGGTTCCATCTTTGGACGCAGGTTCACTGCGTGAATCACAGCATATGTTCTCTGAGGAAGAGATTGCTTTCTAGTGACAGCCACATAGCGACTCCAGATGAAAACAGATAAGGCCTCGACTCGAGTAGCACCTGCTGCATATCTTGCTCTAAGATTTTCAACAACAGAACCGTCAAACACAAACATCTTGCAGATGATGTTCTCCTTCACGATGCCACTTCGAGGGTCAAACCCAGATATATTTTTCGGTGGAAAGAGCTTAGCTGAAATAAACTGTGGATTTGGCAACACACTTTCCTCCCTAGCAATGGCTGCCCAACAATTGAGGAACGTGAAAAATGACAGTCCGTCTGCGATCTGGTGTGAAAGGCAAGCTCCGATTGCGATGCCACCGCAATCAAAAACATTAAGTTGAACACCAAATGTGATGTTGGTGACATCATGTAGTAGAAATGGAACCAAACGGTTGAGTTCTCCCGGAACTGGTTTGCTAATAACGTCTACAACTTTGCACTTCACTCTTGCTTCTAAGTAGGGAACACCCTCGTCGTAGCATTCTATAAAAGTACTGTTGCCGTTGAGTCGCCCGGCAAGCGGGTAGAAATGGGTTAAAACATCAGACAAAGATTTCTTGAGCTTTTCGGAAATGGTGGTTCTGTTGAATTGAGTGATACCGTCGCAAGAGTAAAAGAGAACTATAGGATTATATACCATGGGAGAAACTTGATCGAGAAAAGAGAGTTGGTAATGACGAACATGGTCCTCGGTTGGAGAAGAGGGTTTGATGATTTCTTTGGAGATTACCTCCACTTCTAACATCATTATTTTTTTGCAATTGTGAAACAATCTGCTGCAGCGCCTGGAATTATGTCTTTTGTGTTGATGGATTGCTTTTGGTACTAGATATTAGAGCCGTCAAAATGGGTCACAACCCGTGAGTCAACCCGGCCCGTCACGGGTTCGGGCTGGGTTGGGTTTGAAAAATACAATCCACTTACATGCGGGTCAGATTTCAACCCGGCTCATTTAGATCCGGCTCATGCGGGTTGAACCCGTGGTGAGCCGGGTTGGCCCACCAACCCACCTACCTAATTTTATTTTTTTAATTTATTATTTTATTTATGAAACCCTAAAAAATAAAATACTTTCTTCACTCACTGTGTATACCAAAAAAGTAACCTCTGATCTCACAAATCACTCTCACGGTACTTGCTCTCATTTGACGATGCTCACTTCACTGGAATTCTTCAAGGAGCAGGTAAAACATCCTTTCTTTTTTCTTCTTTTTTCTCCACATTTTTGTTTTCTCACTTCTCTTTCTCTTTTTTTTTTTCAAAAACCCTGTAATGACAAAAATAGGGGTTTGCAAATTTGTTTTTTGTTCTGGGGATTTGAAGACATGAAATGATTTTTTCATATTGTGACATGCTTGTATCAGATTTTGTTCATTTTATTTAAACAATTTGAGTATATATTATTTGAACAAGCTCTTTTTGATATCTTTGAATTTGGGAAATTATGTTACCGATTAAACTATTAATTTTTTGTTGATGTTGTTGAGTATTGGTTCTTTCTTTTTACTAATATTTTTTTATTGATCATCGGAATTGTTTTGATATTAAAAAAATCTTTATTAGTGAATTTGGAGACACATCAAGAACAAGGGTCAAGGGTTACAACAAGAACAAAAAATGATGAATATATAAGAAACTTATTTGTATGTTTCTGAAAATTGTTTAAATTTAAATTACAAAAAGTTTGTATTTTTTTTATTTTAAAAAATGTAATTAAATGGGTTAGTGAGCCAACCCGTTTACCCACCAACCCGTGGTGGGTTGAGCCGGGTTGAAGTTTTTCTGGCTCGCTAATAAATGAGCCGGGTTGGGTTAGGTCACTAAGTGACCAACCCGTGATGGGCCGGACCGGGTCGAGTCGGGTTACCCGTTTTGACAGCTCTACTAGATATACTGAACTCAAGCGGCGTATGAACACAAGTTCAGAAACTCTTTGATTGAGTTGTGTGGTTTCGGTGCTTAATTGCAGTTTTTATATATATTGGCAACAAAATCATGGTTTTTGTTCATGTTCTTTTTTTGGTTTTCTAACTTTCTTGTAAGCTTTATATTGAACAAAGTATTTGCATTATTGTTGAGTACTATATTAGACTTGACTAGTTTGATAAAAAAAAACTTTCCTCTCAGTCGTGATATACTGGGTATGTTTCCTAGATTTCCACTTCTTTTTCAATCAACTGGCAAACTTTCACTCTAGTCCTAATATCCTCATCATGTGTATAAACCCTTTTCCTAATATCCCAAACCTTGACTAAGTCCTACACATTCCCTTAAGCATTTGTCTATATAAAAAATTAACATTCATTATGACATGCCAACCGATTGTAATTTTCATACAATGCTGCTTAACAAAATGAGGGAAAAGCTTTGGATCCTTGACATCTAAATTTACTGTTTCCTTTGGAAATCGACAACAATCAGTTGCTATTTATCTATAATTATCCAAATAATCCGAATACCCATAAAAGGTACAAACATGCCCCCATCACAGTTAGACCATAAATTGAGAGTTTGCCTGCTTCATAAATAATAATAAACTAACTAGCAAACCAATAATGAGTCTGAAAGATGACATTCTCAAAGGATCAATTTCAATGTTTTATAATTAAGTAGCTAGAGAATTAATCACTGTGATGACTATATATTACAAGAGAATTTATTGTAACTTTCTCAAGCCAAATGGCTATTGTACACGTCATTGTTTTATTGGTGGTTGAATACCTGCTATGAGCTTAATATATTGTTTCGTGCAAAAATGTAGTATAAATGGTCACAAGAATATATATATATATATATATATATATATATATATATATATATAACATTTTTTCCCTTAATTGGCCATCACTTATTAACTCTTTTTTTTTTTAAATATTAATAACTAATGCAATAAAAAGAGATGTCATCTCAACTTACCTTTCCCTTGGTCATGTGAGAAGCGACTACACATTTAGATTGACTCCACTTTCTGAACTGTCTAAGAATAACCATGTGTTCTAACGAAGTAATCCACATCTTATTTATTGAACGTGATAAGAAAATCCTTTAGTGTAGAGCAGACATAATATAACCAAGGAATGCATATATAGCGCGCTTGTGCAGTTTAATAATAATTTGACACAACAACGTAAAAGGTCTTATCTCACTAAATAAAAATGACTACATAAATCACACGATGTAATTCTGTTCTATCACATACCAAACATGGGAGATATGAATCATTTGGCTATTTTGTTAAGAAATTGAGCGACTGCATTTTACTAAACCTGTTTAACAATGGCCTTAACTAAAATATAATCAAAATTTTGGCGTCGTTAAGGTGAGGCAAATTTAGAGGTCTAGTCAACGATAAGCAAAGTAAACTATCTATCTCCAAATTTATCTATTACAACTTACAAAATATCAAAAGGGCAAAAATATTCAAAATTTCTGATCAATCAATTTTTCCTGTTCTATCAAATGTCCTCGTCAGTATTGACCTCCCTTTTCATTCGTCTTTTCATTCGTAGAATGAAACAATAGAAACCGTTTTTTCCAAGGTGCATCCTTCTGTTGCTCCAACCATGACAAAAAAGCACTATCCAGCAAGCAGAAGAAGTTTACGTAGAGAAGCTGGTACTTCACAGGAACATACCAAAAATTAAAAACCTGCACAACTGGCCACACGCCACCTTCTAAAATCAGGGCTGGGACATAATTCCTCTTCAAGTCTTCCTTCACTTGAGGAAGATTCTTTCCAGCACATAATCCCATGTAAGTAAAGAAGACAAACAAATGGACGGGACCAAAAATTATGCCATCCATTGCCACTTTGGTGGCCACAGATCTCACAGACTTTGGCGTTAGTTGAAGCTTATACCTTATGAACTTGTCCAAGCCTTCATACCTACAAGACATGAAAGTTGGTTCCATGTAACTACAACTCCTTTAGCAGCAGGAACTATAAGTTGGCCACTAATTATTTTCAGAACAAGTCCGTAAGCTTGTTAGTCAAATAAATGTCACACTCATCAGTCTAAAAATCCCAAATCAATCAACTTGAAACCTAGCTCAATGCATTCCCCACCCAACGTCTTCTGAAATTACAACCACCTTTGAACAAAAGTTACAAATATCCAATCCATGTGAACTTAAGATCCAACAGAGTTCACATGCTCTCACTTTCTTTCAGACGAAAAGATCTTGACTCTCTATAACTAGATGGAATCCATTGGGTTCAATTGCATTCCAGTGAACATTTAGAAATCATAAAAAATACTTATTATGTAGATGCATGATATGGTCAGAAAATACTTAAAATGATATGCACATGATTAAAAACTGTTGTCCCTATTTAGGAAGGTACCTGTCATATATGTTTAACCCCTTGTTTATAACCTTTTAATTCACTTCATAACTATCCTTGCCTTAGATGTCCCAAAAGAAAATTCCCAAGTAATTTTAACAATTGAAAAGGCCTTTGTGGCAGCTATGCAACCAATATTTTAGGCAAACTAACCATGCCTAGCCTCCAATTCCGAGAAGAACCTACCACCGACTGAGTGCTACCATCCCTGATTCACATCCCACCAATTATCACATCAGAATGCATGCAAGAGCAACTAGTAGTTGCTTCAGTGACGCACGTTATAGATTCACTGATGGGGATCAAAACACAGCATAAACATTTACAGACAGAGGGAACTCCTAAATCTTAAGCACTTGTTGCAGAAAAACCATAAGAGTCCTTGGCGCCATGTCTAAAAAATTGGATGAAATCTCCTGTTGTAACAAACTAATTTACAAAGTCCCAGTCCGACATAAAAGATCATACTTGTTCCATTACTTCACAAATTTAAATCTATCTCACTGATAAGATACCTAAGACTTTCTTTGATGGTGAATTGCATGATTACTTACAGCAAAAACAATGCCATATAAAGACATGATTTGATAAGTAGGCAGTACTGAAAAACCGGTAAATAAACTGAACAAAATACGATTCACATACCAGAAGTGTCCAACTGGTCCAACAAAGCCAAATCCAAACATACTTGTAACAGCCAAGCGGTTCCAGTTGACAGTAAACTTAGCATCGCAATCCTACCAAATCCACATATAATTTTTGATAGACAAGAAACCTTATCATTATTAATCAATAAATTAAAACTATCCAAGTTCAACCAAAACAATGCACAAGCCATCTTAACTTTCCAACAAGGCGTATTCAAGAAACCACCAAGAGATGTATCAAAAATCAAAATAAACAAAGCAAGAAATAAAAATGGAGATGTGTACTACTTAAAACGAAAGATTCTTTAGGTATTAATGGTATATATAGTTTCATTATCAGCTTCCATCTTCCATCAAAAATACCAATAAAAAATAGTTTCCTTGAGAAATGAAAGCCATGTTAGTTAAAACAGAAGGAATGGGGAATCAAAAACCATGTTAACACTTCAACACTGCTGAATTTTAGTATATGTAAACATAACAACAATCCTAGAGTCAGAAGGCGCTGCTTGGACAGAATATTGAAGGAGCAAGAACGCATTAGTCAATAAAGAGTAGACGAGGGAGATGCGAGATTGATTGAAATATTACAGCGATAAGAAGAGATATAAAAGTGTCCTAATATGAGAAAGGCAAATGGGTTCTTACAGAAAGTTGGAGTCGCTTTTTTGTAGCTGCATGAGTAATGTACTGAGCACTGAGGTCCCCAACACCCCAGAGGATGGCAGAACTCACGGCTTGGGTCTTCACGGGATGAACAGAAAGGCAATTCTGGTACCACTTCCACACATTCAACATCCTCTGTTTTCCGATGAGGGATACCAGGTCGTAGCAAGTACCGAAACAAACCAGTTTCGTTTATAAGAAGACACTATATTGTGGGCTTTTACTTTCTACACTTCCACAATTTCTTCGCTCACCCCCTAAACCATTTTACCATCGTATATGAAACTAACTTTTGGATAATATGTTCTGAAAATCTTTTGGAAAAAGATTTCTTGAATAATAATCTCAGAAAAAAATTTTGAAGCAGAATTTTTAAAATATATTTTAGAATAAGTTATAACTTCTGGAACAAACTTTTTAGAAACACATAATGTTTTCTTCTTTATCACAGCAACGGCGACTATAAAAACGCAGACAAGCGACGACAATAATAGAGTGGCGAAAAGTGTTTTAATATATATATATATATATATATATATATATATATATATATATATTTTGTTATTGTAAAGATGCAGTTAATATTTTGATATAAAAAATTATTAAATCATCAAATCAATTAAAATACTTTTAGTTATTCATCTTTGATTTTATACGGTTTTTTTCTCTCAATTCAAATATCCTTTTGACTGTGTTTCTTTTATTTATTTATTTCCTTTTTCATTCTCTATCTAATCCAAAAGCTAGGCTACTCCATACATAAAAAATATCTTAATTAACATATTTACTCTTTTTCTTCTTTAACTCAGAGTATAAAAAATAGTAAATAAATTTTATGCCTAAACATTTCGTGATTAATTTAAAATTATATTTAAAATACATATTTCAAAAAATATGAATCATGTTATATTCTGAATTATACAATTAAAATATTGTTTTGAATTAAAAATATTATTTCAACATATTCAATTCAGAATATTTTTCCAGATTACTTAATAAGATAATATTGTTGATTGTTTAGTTCTATATGAAATTTTATATTATATTCTAGAGTAAGTAATCCTCTTATAGATTTTATAATCTCAGCCAAATAACGTAATAGATTGTAATTTCAAATATATTTTTATATTTGAAAAACAAAGGAGGCGAAAAAAAAAACAAAGGAGGCGAAGTAAGAAAAAACCTACATTTTGGTTGATTCATCTACCATTAAAATGAGTTAGTTAAGCAAAGCAAACAGTTATTATTCAAAAATTAAGCCTTTTTTCAATGACAAGATTTGATTAATTGATAAGAAAACAAGTGAGATATAGAAATAAAATTGAAAAAATCTGAAAGGTGGGTTTCCTGCCAATAGAATACGTGGTAAATTTTGATCCTGCCAAAAGAGTGCTGGCGTGGCCTAATCCACTCCTCGAGTCATCTTCTCATGTTTTGTCTTTTCCTTGTGTAAGCCTCAAAAAAGTGCCCCGAAATCTCATTACGATAAATACTTGTGGATAAGAATCTCCGGTGTATGCCACACACACAAAACCACTACACGCCAATTGGATCTTCTTCTAACTATGTAACAACTTCAAATTCTAACTATGCGGCTCTAGCTTCCACCATAAGCTTCCCAAGAGCTCTATTAAGGTACTACCATTTCCTTTCCTTCAGAATTCTTTCCTAACTATTCTGAGCAACACTGTCAACCATGCATCATGAAGTATACTTTTCTTCTGAACCATTATAATGTTAATTTTAGTTTTTACCTCTCTTTGCCTAGTTCTAACTTTGATTGATCAAAATGGTCTTATTAATGACGATAACTTTCTCAGGTTGATTCTTTTGTGTGGTCCTGAATCCTGGATGAGGCATGTTGGTTAAATGTGTCAGTAAAATAATAGCCAGCCAGAATCTGATGCAGTCAAGGTAGATTTCTTAGTGATGGACCTAATCTAGCCATCAGTCATGGATAGAAGCCAGAAGGGAGCCCTCATGAGCAATAAAAGCACTAAAGACTTGTCAGTTATGGTACTGTGAATTACTTAATTTTTTTTCCCATCAGATGTCAGAAAATCATGTATGTGCGAATGATAACATTAGCTTTGAACTGTAATTAGCCTTAATTATCCCTTTGATTACCAATCACACATTATATTACCTTCCCAAAAAATCTATATTTCTGAGCTAATAATTCTTGAATTCTTAGATGTTAATTAGACTTGATTGTAGCTGACTAACACATAGTAGAAGAAATTTCCCTTATTTCTTTTATCATAGAAATTGTAACACATCTAAATTACAGCATAACGGTTCAGTCCCCTGGGTAGCCAACTTGTATTTGTATGTAAGACTAAGGTGATATTTATATAACCAATCTATGTTAATTAGATTTTTGTTTAGTACAATAATTTATGTTCTTCTGGTGAATCAGTTTGTGCACCTGTCTGACTAAGAGTTATATAGATACGCACTTTCTTGAAATGGTCACTCTTTTATTTGCTTGAATTTTATGGCTGTTTAAGCTTTCGGCAATGCTATGTGGCTTTTCAGATTTATAGGGAGGAACCTGAGTAGACTAAACCGAATCATATTAATGATCTGAATGAGTGTTCTCTGTTACTTGCATTAAATTCATTTCCAAAAATGTCCATAAGTTTGATAAAGATTTGCATCAGGTTCTGAAACAGCAGCAGTACCAGAAGAAGCAACCTAAATTAAGCTCTACTCCGGAAGGGACACACAATGAATCCCACTGTCTTATCTGTAGGGGGGGAAACAGTTGCCAAACAGTTCTTTCAAGAACAAAACTGATGAATACTTTGATTGGAAAAGGGAAGCCACACGAAGCTCAGACCGTCTTCAACAATTTGACTGAAGAAGGGCATAGGCCTACTCTCATAACATACACAACTCTTGTGGCTGCTCTAACCCGCCAAAAGCGTTTCAAGTCTATTCCTGCGGTTCTTTCTAAAGTTGCAGACAATGGGATGAAGCCTGATTCAATACTTATCAATGCCATGATCAATGCGTTTTCTGATTCTGGCAAGGTTGATGAAGCCATGAAAATATTTAAGAAAATGAAGGAGTATGGATGTAAACCAACAACCAGTACTTATAATACCCTCATTAAAGGATTTGGCATTGCCGGAAGGCCTTACGAGGCTATGAAATTGACAGAGATGATGGCTCAGGATGAAAATGTGAAACCCAATGATAGAACATATAACATTCTCATTCAAGCCTGGTGTACCAAGAAAAAAATGGAAGAAGCATGGAATGTTATGCATAAAATGGTGGCTTCTGGTATTCAGCCGGATGTGGTCACATATAACACGATGGCAAGGGCATATGCTCAGATCGGTGAAACAGAAAAAGCTGAAAGATTAATATTGAAAATGCAGTACAGCAAAGTAAAACCTAATGAACGAACTTGTGGTATCGTAATAAGTGGTTACTGCAAGGAAGGCAATATGACAGAAGCCTTGAGGTTTCTGCACGGAAGAATGAAGGAGCTTGGTGTGCATCCAAATCCAGTAGTTTTCAACTCGCTTATCAAGGGATATCTAGATATTAAAGACACAAATGGAGTAGATGAGGTGAGTTCTGATATGATTAGATCAATATTTTTTTTTGCATGCATTTTCCTCCACTTTTTTGACACACTGAAGGAGGCATTAACTCAATAGCAAGATCAATACTCTTAGATAAGAACTGTTTGTTGTGAGTTTATTTCATGTATTTTGTTGGTCAGTAATTATTCAGTATCTAGTATTGTTATAAGGATAGCATTATAGTAACTTATAAATGAAAGTTGTTCAGGCACTGGCATTGATGGAAGAATTTGGGATCAAACCAGATGTAGTGACATTTAGCACCATCATGAATGCATGGAGTTCGGCAGGGCTTATGGATAATTGTGAGGAGATATTCAATAACATGGTGAAGGCAGATATAGAGCCTGACATCCACGCATATAGCATCCTTGCAAAAGGATATGCACGTGGTGGACAGTCACAAAAGGCTGAGGCTCTTCTGACTTCCATGAGCAAATATGGTGTAGAACCAAATGTGGTGATCTTCACTACCATCATCAGTGGATGGTGTGCAGAAGGAAAAATGGATCGCGCCATTAGAATTTATGAGAAAATGCAAGATGTGGGAATTCCCCCAAATTTGAAAACTTATGAAACCTTGATATGGGGATACGGAGAAGCAAAACTACCATGGAAAGCAGAAGAGTTACTTACTACTATGGAAGAGAGGGGTGTTGCCCCTGAAACATCCACTGTGCAACTGGTTGCCGATGCTTGGCGTTCCATTGGTCTATTCAAAGAAGCCAACAGAATTCTAAATGATTCAGAAGAAGAAGGATGTGACGACAAGACACCGGTGCAGAGCTTGGAGAGACAGAAATTCAGTGCAATACCTGATGTAGTGGTACCTCATCCAGAAAGAACAACTAATGGCAACATAAACATGCGAAATATTTCCACTTCCATGTTTTTGGTTCGTACAACAAATTCATATGGAGTACAAGCACATATTGTAAGTAAACAGCAGATTCAAAATCAGGTTGTTAGGCCATTCCTTGACTATTGCGGAGTAGTGTCAATACTCTGTTGAGGTGACTTTTCTCAACAATGTCAGAATATATTTGTTTGCTTCCATGCCAATGAGTTCAGGTGGAAAAACTGTAGATATCATTAATGGACTTCAGAAATCAGAGCATACACTTATACACTTGGTTACTTGTATTGTTGCATGCACTAAGCATTATTGGAAAATCTTATTTTTATATAAATATATTATTTGTACGTCGTCATCAAAACAATGAAAACTAAACCATAGAAACAGAATCATATCAATCTACTGACAAACTCTCTTAATTCAAAATCACTGTCATGAGAAATATCATACATATTCTTTCATGCGGTCTTGGTAGAAAAATTCTATAAGCAATGATCTCTCCAAATTTTCACATTATACGATCTAAAAATTAAAAAATTAAGTATTGCATTCTATATTGTACAATTTTAAATTAGCTTTTTTACTTTTGAATTCTACAAAAGTATAGATACCTTCCAAATTACAGAATTTGGAATTAATTTTTTCATTTTTATCATTTTTGAATTCTACAATATATAGATACATTCCAAATTACAGAATTTGGAATTAATTTTTTTCATTTTCGAATTGTAAATACCATAAATACATTTGGAATTGCATAAATTGGAATTTGGATACCTTTGCATGGTTTGGAATTCAAATTTTATTTATGGCTTGAATAATTTGAAAATATACTTTCAATTGTATAATTTAAAATTAACTTTTTTTAATTAATTAATTCAATTATTTTTTTTATCTTCGAATTGTTGAATCTAAAAGTTTATTTTTTCTTTGGTTTCCTTTATACTTTCCTAAAACCATCTTCTCCAATCTTGAGCATCTATTGAAACCATTGTTGCATCTATCAACTCTTTCAAACTGGAATTTCTAAAATTCTGTTCTTTTTCTTTGTGCACTTCTTTGGTGCTCCTGGATGATTTTGGTGCACCATTTATCACCTTATCTTTCTTCTTTCCTCGTATGCACCCACGCCTAATGCAAAGAAACATAAGTTTATATTTTTCAACTTAAGTTTTAGATAATATAATCGATAGATTTTTCAAATTACACAATTTAAAATAATTTACATTCTATTCCTTCTCCGGTGTTAAGTCACTTTCCTAAAGTGTTGTATGACATGACATACACAATTTTACATGGTGAAAGTCGACATTACAATTGGTGGAGTTCATATAGACGGCGAACAAAGACATAAGAGTAGAGTACATGAGAAATTGTCGAGTTTGACGGAGCAATCTATGGTGTGGTCGTCATCACCATAGCCTCCAGCTCCTATTGGGTTGCTTTGCTACTGTATTATCTTGAGAGTTGTTGCGCATGAGAAATTTATGTTACAAAGAGAGAAGAATGGAAGCGAGAAGAGGCGTGAAGAAAGGGGTAAAGTGGGAACTTCAAATGACTAAAAATGTTAGGGGTGTTAAGAAGAATAATGGGGGTGTGAATAGTGTGTTGTTCGTTGTCAACGGTATGAAGGTCGAAACTGGAATATTGTATGTAGATAGAATAATCAAAATTGAACGAGTTTCAAATTCAACTCTCTATTTCTTCAAATGCTCCAAGTTTGCGTCAATGGTGTGAATTTTGAATACGGTGAGAAGATCTGGTAGGAAAAAGGCAAGATCAAACACAGCTTCCTTTGAAAAAATGGTACGAATGAAATGTGTTGATTTTATCATTTAATCTCATCGAGCTTTTGATTTGGTATATATTGTTTGCAACCCTATACCTGTATACACAATCATGTGTATGTTGATTGCAACCGTATTACCTGTATATCTCTATTCTTTTTGTTTGCTCTAATTTTCCATTTGATTATTAAACAATGTCTGGTTATTTCTAAATATCTGGTCTTAACTTCAATCATTGTGACATCATAGACGGGGGATGAAGGCCCAAGCTACACAGTAGATGATGCTCTAGTGGCTTTGGGTTTTGGAAAGTTCCAAATTCTGGTGCTTGTTTATGCTGGTGTTGGTTGGATTTCAGAAGCAATGGAAATGATGCTACTCTCTTTTGTAGGCCCTGCAGTTCAAGCTCTATGGAATCTTTCCCCTCATGAAGAGAGTTTTATAACCAGTGCGGTTTTTGCAGGCATGCTCATCGGGGCATACTCATGGGGCATTGTTTCTGATAGATATGGAAGGAGGCAGGTTTCTCTTCACTAGTTCATTATCTTTTACATATGTCACTTGCTCTGGCATATTTCAAGTATTTCATTTCATTGGGCGGGGAGCGGCTTGCTTACCAAATCTAGGATTAGCCATGCCCCGGTTAAAACCTTCCAATGGATTTTTACGCATAAAATAATCTTCTTTGCTTAGAACATATTAAACTTGTGCTAAGTATCTTATATTATGTATGGTGTCCGGCTATGCCGACCATACTATTAAGTTATTTTGTGCTCCTGTTATGTCATAAATAAAATCTCTGTTTCAATTTTAAGTGCTTCCGTTTCAAGTGTGCTCAGCATTGTTGGTTCATTTATTATCTTTTTTCTTTGGCTTACTTCAAAAACTCAGGAAAGGATTCCTTATCACAGCGACAGTTACATCCATAGCTGGTTTTCTTAGTGCATTTGCTCCTAACTATATATTATTAATTGCCCTTCGTTCTGTGGTCGGTATTGGTTTGGGAGGTGGACCTGTATTATCATCTTGGTTTCTAGAGTTTGTTCCTGCTCCCAACAGAGGTACTTGGATGGTTATCTTTTCAGCATTTTGGACTCTTGGTACCATTTTTGAGGCCTCACTTGCATGGGTAAATTTTCATTAATTTCAATTACATTTTACAAACATGTTCTTGAAAATTTGAATTCTTAATATATAAATCAGCCTATTCCCTCTTCCCTTCCTGGCCTTTCCAGTTAACCACGACCATAGATCATCTATTTCACCCTCATAATGGTCCTTGGGTTTAGATCCGTATGTCATATTCTTTTAATTGATATTAAGTGATTCACATCTCGAACATTTTTCTATTGCTTCTTTATTTGCTCTGCGAGCTCCAAAAAATTCCAATTTGTTTCAAGTCTATTTTTTAGTTTACCCAGGATTCAATAACTTAGTGTTTACTTTTTTCATTTCACCTTGGAAAGTGCTGACACTTCACCTCCTATTCTTAATGAATGTATCTTAACTTGGATTAATATTGAAAGTGTTATGACAAATTTTCTAAGTTGGCTGTGTAGTTTCTATTCTGTCGCATGATTTAACAAATTATACAGCAGACGATTTCACCTGAAGTAAAACATTCCTTGCAGATTGTGATGCCAAATCTGGGTTGGAGATGGCTTCTTGCGCTGTCTTCTCTTCCCACCTCTTTCCTTCTTCTGTTCTACAAATTGACTCCTGAATCACCAAGATACCTATGCTTGAAAGGAAGAACAGCTGATGCAATTGAAGTTTTGGAAAAAATAGCAAGAGTAAATGGAAGAGAACTTCCTTCCGGTAACCTTGTCTCTGACCATGAAATTGAGCTACAGCAAATTGATAACCCTTCAGAGGACGCACGCTTGCTCTCTCCGACAACAAATGAAATTAAACATCCTTTAGGAATGGATTCCAATTTAGGTGGTATCTCATCATTGTCGGTGCTTCTCTCACCAAAGTTGGCAAGGTCAACAGTTCTGTTATGGGCTGTGTTCTTTGGTAATGCCTTTTCGTATTATGGCCTTGTTTTGTTGACAACTGAGCTGAACGGACATAGTAAATGCATGTCACATAAATTGCAGACAGAGAAGTCCGAGGATGTTAGTTACAAGAGTATTTTTATTGCCAGTTTTGCAGGTATTTTCTTACTGGTTTCCGAGCTTTCATACCCAACTGATGCAGTAAAATGTCTGACTGATACATAATTTAATTTTGTGCATAGAGATACCTGGACTCCTCTTGTCAGCCGTGGCAGTCGACAAACTCGGTCGAAAACTATCAATGTCGACCATGTTCTTCATCTGCTGTATTTTTCTTCTCCCGTTAGTATTCCATCTGCCTGAAGGCTTAACAACGGGCCTTTTATTTCTCGCTCGCATTTGCATCACAGCAACCTTCACAATTGTGTATATATATGCACCAGAGGTAACGTATTACTGCAAAATAATTTTGAATTATCTTATTGAAACAAAGATGATTCGAAATAGAAAACTACTAGCGACGAATACATGTTATCATTCTAACATTCTTTCCCCAAACTGAACCTTAGAAAGTTTAATGCTTGTAACACGTAAGTACTACCAAAGAAAACAGTTTCAAAGCAAGTAAATTATATATACACTTCCCTTGCCATTCTTTTTTCTCCAATTGATTGTTGAAATAACACCATTTAGTAATCAGCAAAACAAAATACATAAAAATAAACTCGCTGATTATGAGTGCAGCGAGTTTATAGTTATAGTTAAAGAAACTGTATTTTAAGATTAATCTTTTAATTTCTTCTTTGCAAAACCAATTAGGCTTCTTAATATGAAACTGAAAGTGATGCAATTACAAATGATATGGAGTGGAGTGTAGTTTATTTCTCTAACAAATGATTGATATGCATTGTATGTTTATCATTTGATCATTTATCATTTTTAAATACACTTCCAGATAATAATTTAGTTCTTTCAACTGTATAAAATATTTTATGTGGAGTGCATCTTAAATAAAACTATTCTGTGATAGAAATTTCCCTGTCACCAATTAAAATTATTTGTATTAAGTATAATATTTATTTTCAGAAAAGACAAACGCTGGATGTGGTTTGACAGGTTTTAAGATGATGCACATATAGTTAAAGATAGTTTAACAGAATTTTTGTGGTTGAATACTTCTTTATACATTACAGTAATTTAATATTTCTAATATTTATATGAACTGCAGATGTACCCTACATCAGTTAGAACAACTGGTGTGGGAATTGCAAGTTCGGTGGGCAGAATTGGTGGAATGATATGTCCTCTGGTTGCTGTGGGTTTAGTACATGGATGTCATCAAACTGTAGCTGTCCTTCTGTTTGAGATAATAGTACTTCTTTCAGGAATATGTGTCGTGTTCTTACCGATTGAGACCATGGGCCAGGAACTCAGAGATAGTGTGCAAGTCTAAAGCAGACCAACAGCATATACAGATAATGTCTTGAATTTTTGAATCATGAAAACATACAAGCAAATTATTGTTCTGCCCTTGGAGAAGAGGAGCAGAACGCCTGTAGAAAATTGGAGAAGAAGCAACTATAGGGAAAGTGTTCTGCTTTCTAAAATACTCCTGTCATTTTACTTCTTATTTCATTATATTTGAACCCTTTTAATTACACTTTTCCACGCATCTGATCCTTCTTCAATATGCAAATGCATATTATTCTGTAAACTAGAATTAGATTGTTATTGATGAGAGTAAAATAAAATACCATATTACTTTTTTAAATTTTAAAAATAAAATGACTCTAAACTAGTAAGTCTTAAATAATATTTGTTATGATAACTTGTGATAAAACAAAATGAGAACAGAAAGATAAAAGTGAGTTTTTAAAAAAATTATAATTAACTTCGACATGAATTGATTAGAAAAAAGTTAGTTTCAATTAGTAATTAAAATTAATCTTCAGGCAATCATATTACAGTATTTTTTTCCATTGAAAATAAGTGTTTTGTTTTTTCATCCAAATATTCAAATGGAAATAGAACAATAAAAGTCTAAACATCACCCAAATGCCCTGGCCATATATTTTAAAATAATGGAATTTAAAGTATTTTTAATCAAATTTCAAGTCTTTTATAAGTTTATCTATTTTTAATTGAGGTATTAACTTTTTTATATTTATTAAGTATTTAGAATTTTTATATTTTTTAATTGAATATTAATGATTTAATTGTTTAGTTGATTAGGTGACGTATTTGGTTAATTAAATTGTAATGTGAAGATTTTTATTGAACAAAATGATTTGCAGAAGGGGTCTTTAATGTTGATGTTGTCGTGTCATATTAAGATGAAATACATAAAAATGAAAAATAAAGAATAATAAAAATAATGTTATTAGGTTGTATGTGAGAGAGTTAGTAGATATAATAGATAAATGATTCGCATATTACTTTTAATAGACCTGTAGAATGTGATTGTGATTGTCCATATTAGAATGCAAGAAAAACTAATGAATATTCAAGATTAATTCAGAATTTACCAAACATTTTGTTAAATAAATTAATTTAATAAAATACATAGACATCTCTCAAATTTAATTTTACAAAAAACAACCATAATTTCAATATACTATTGTCATAATTTTTCTTTTATCATAATTATCATATATATTTAAATTTTCTTCTTTATTATTTTTATTCTTCAAAATTTCAGTCCTAACTTATTTATAAATATTAAATTAAATATATTTCTTTTAACTCCAAATTTACCTCACTATCAAAATTTTGAATTTATAAAAATTATTTTTAATAAATCATTATACAATCAATAAAGAAATACTTTCTAAAAATTATTTAATTAATTAATTTTAAAAATCTGTTTAGATTCATCCCTCAGGGAGTTGAATTACGATAGCAATATGTCCATCAAAAATTAAAATTTCCATGAATTGTTTACTGAGAAAGAAAATTTTCCAGTCAATAATATTGTTGTAGTTTGGAAAATAATTTGTACAGTGAAGCGAATAAACTTAACAATTAATTACAATAGAAAAAAAAAACACAGCTATCTCACTCGCATTAAAGGAAAAAAAAAGGTACGTGCATGGAAGAATTGATGGAGTCTTAAATAGAAATATTACATGAAATTAATTAAACGTGACATGCATATTTATGGACATATAAATTTAATGATAATAATGATTTACGATAGATATTTTTTAGAGATATTCGAATGCGGAATGATTAAACGAAATTGATTAGATATATTATTAATAAATATTATTATTAAACTAATTTATATATATATATATATATATATATATATATATATATATATATATATATAACCTATACTTGTTTGATATTGTTGAAGTGAAATTTACTAAGATGCAAAATTATCTTATTGTGATATGAAATAAATATAACTTTGTCTAAGTTTTTTAAAAACTTAAAAGATTGCTTCATGGTTTGATTTGCTTAAGTAAGTTTTGGGCATTGACGAGGATATCGTGTTAGTAATTGTAATTGCAAATTTGTTTCATAATTTAACGTGTCTTTCACACAAATAAGAATGTCAGGAAAAAATATGTATATTTTAATTAAATATAAATAAGAAATAGTACAAGTGATTTCTACTATTATATTTTAATTATTTTTCTCTCTTTCCTCTTAATTCTACTCAAGAAGTCTAAAAACACTAAATTATTATAACATTAAAAGGAAAGTACTATTAAAAGAAATATTAATAAATTTTTTAGTTAAAAGTATAAATTAGGAATCCCTAATATTATATATGTCTATAGCATCTTATTCGATTATAATATGTTTCTAAATATTTGAAAAATTAATAATATTAGTTTAACACAAACATTTACAACTAAAATAAATATTTATAATTTAATTGAACCCGTTTAAAATCTAATTATGTGTAAATGTAGCTGTAATTATTGGAATACGAAGGAATTCATCTAAGAGGACCAGATCTAATTTTTAAAATTAATTGTATTTCATTTTTAATCAAATTCAATTATGTTAAATATAGGAATTACAACTTTACTAATTAATTTAATTGATAAGGACGGGTTGGAATTCATTTTTAATTCCATTAGATCCAGATTTATAATAAAAGATGTTAATTTTTGAAAATGGATAAAAATGAGATTAATTAACCGACTAATGCTGTTTCCTTTATGCAATAGAATCCGCAAACCCCCCTAATTACAAGCAATTTAATTGAACACTGAAATAATTTAGATTTATTTAGAAGGAGGTACTCCACCACTAGATGAATAGACAGGTACTGTTCATAGTTTGCATTTCCTTGAGATTCTTGTGCGGGTTTTGAAGATCTTTCCTCTTCAGATTCATGGCGGCAATCCAACCACCACAGGCTCCGGATCGTACAACCGGTATTTGAACGCGGCTCGACTCCTTTATTTTTCTTCTTATTGTGATTATCATCATAATTACTATTATATTTTCATCGAATTTTGACCTTCCCAAATTTCCTTTCGCCGAAGTAAATAATCAATTGAGATTTTTTTATTAATGTTTATGAATTCAAGAAAAGAAATATTATTATGGTTGTAGTTAATGTTCGATGTCCATTACTTTCTTTTTTGTTCAGCCTTAAACCTTGCATCTGGGTACGACAATCATAAGTGATGTTGATCTCAGTATCTTAATTCTCTGTGTCATGAATGACACCACCCCTGGTGTTATCAGACAACAAAGAATTGTGGACTTTCGCTGTAATCCCTGATGGGATCATCGTGGTTTAGTAAACAACTCATGCGTTGAAGTGGATTTTGTTGGGGGTGGGGGGTTACAAGAAATGAATTATCACGCTTTAAGTCAGACATTCTGTGTTACGAATTTCGTAATTATGGCTTCAATCATCAACGGCACTGAGAGACTACGGTCTGAAGGATAATTACTTTATTTTTCTATGTGATCTATTACACTTCATTTTTGCCTGCTTTCCATTCCAAAGTGTATTCACACTCTTTGGTTTGCATGTGGATTTGTGTGCATGTAGTTATTAATTCAGGTTTTGCTATCTCCAAATTTAGCTTTGCTTGGTCAATAATCTGTACTGCTACTACTTGTGTTTTTAAGTTCATACTGTCACTGAGCATATAGATCATGCATGCAGAAGAGATACCAGCCGAACCAGATAACATGAAGGAGCAGGTAGTAGTTCTCTAACTCATACAAAAATAAGTCATTTCACTAGATATGCCCCTGATAGATAAATATATATAGGGAAGGGATCAAGTCACTCCTCATTCTAACCTTTTATTTTTGTCTAAATGGTTAGTATGTAACTCACTTTTATCCATTAGATTAAGAAAAAAATAAAGGGTGATGAGGAGTAACTGTCCTAAAGTTTCTCAGTAACTTAATCCCTCTTCACACACACACACACACAAACATGTCTTATTTTCTTAGCTTCATTCATCAATACCTGAAAGTTCAATATCTTTCAAGTCTTCTCAGGGTACAGTGACTATAGGTCATTCGAGGGAGACCACAAATCAATCAGGCTCTTTAGGTTCGGGTGGAGATGTTCCTCTGTATCCTCCTAATGTGTATGCTCCTCAAGCCCAGGCTTTCTACTATAGAGGTTAATCTTCATTTCTGCAAGTCCTTTTCATTCTTTGAAAGAATTATCACTATACTATTATGTTGACCAACTACCTAGGGAATTTTAGTTTTGCGTACATGGCTTTTAAGTTTTTCATATATGTGGGTAAAGCTATTGTGACTTCCTCATGTTTAGGTGTTATTGTCCTTGACATTTTGAAATAAATTACTGAAATGGTACTATCATTTTGAAACACATGATAGTATTGCAAGACTCGCCTGAGTTTTTTATCCTTTTTGCAACCTATTCAACATTTTTCTTGCATTACTGATCTACTCTATAGGTTGCTCACTTTCACTTTCACAGTCCTGACATTGTTATCCATCTTATGAACATTTCCTGGCACACAAATTTAAAAGTCCATAGATGTCTTAATTTTAAATTATGTTTATAATCAGTTCGAGTTTGCAGAAGTGTAAGATTTTAGATACATTTTATTGCTTTTGAATTGAATGGAGTGACTTTGTTTTTTTATGTACATAATTTAGTAACCATTTTTTTTTTCCATACACCACATGTAATTATCAGATGATTTTCAAATAGCAAAGTGGTCATTGACTATCCCAATTGGCTTATGGTGCTCGTTGTGCTGTGTTGTGCAAACTTTATTTGGTAACTGGTGTTGCTATTGCTATTTTCTAATTTTTAGTGAGTCTGATTCCAGGTTTTGACAATGGCAACGGTGAATGGGATGAATATTCTTCATATGTCAATTCTGAGGGATTAGAAATTGGATCTCCTGTGAGAATTTGTCATCTCTTTTTATTTGTGCACAGTTTCTGTCTGCAATGCTTAACGCAATATATGTTCTTTTAAACTATTTTAGGGTGTCTACAATGAAAATCCATCCCTTATTTTCCATTCTGGGTATGGCTTCAACCCACAAATGCCTTATGGACCGTATTCCCCAGTTACCACACCTTTGCCTTCTGTAGGCGGAGACACACAGTTATACTCCTCGCAGCAATTTCCATACACTGGACCACCTTATTATCCTCAGCTAATTCCTCCTAGCTTATCATATCTCAATTCACCTACTCCAGTTTCACAGCCAGAGCTCACCAACCTGGTAGGTATTGACCAACAAGTTGATAACATGTTTTTTGGACCAAGAGCAGGCTATCCATCCGTGGGATCTTTTGGTCGAGGCAGCTTTCCTGTAGCACCTGGTTCCTTTGGCTTTCATGAATCCCAACAAGGATTTGAAGGATCAAGATCTGGTGGTATCTGGTCAGATTGCTCAAAACCCTCAGAAAGACAAAGATCTTTAATGCCTCTATCACCATCTGTTTCTCCACGGCCCATGGGCTCACTTGGGTCATTTGGGCCGAGTGTTGGAATGGTTTGTTCAATAACTTAAGCATAATTATGCATGATATTACATTTTCTTCTAAATAATTGATATTTTTTAAAATCAGTGATTAATCTTGCTCGTCACTAATGTATATTTATATATGCAAATTTGAATGGCACAACTTTTAGAAATCAGAGATAAAGGCTACAACCTATGACATACTATATACAATAAAAAACAGCTCCATAAAAAGCTAGACAACGTAAGATGATCATTATTTTAACACCTTTTCTCTAGGTGGAGCAAACAGATTGTATGCACCAAGCTTGGAACTTAATTCAAGGTCTTCTTAAGGATTTTTTTTCAAATATACGAAGTTGATCACTAAAGTTGATAAACCCATAACTGATATCCTTTGATAGCAATTTTTTTTTTTAATGAAATGATAATCAATTTTGATGTTTAGTTCTTTCACAAAAACCCTAGATTGGAAGCAATGTGAAGTGCTGCTTGATTTTCACAATATAACTTCATGTGTTGAACTTTACAAAATTTCAACCGTGGTTTTTATCCACTCAAGTTCACATGTAACTAAAGCTATAGCATGATAACTTAATTCTTCCTTGTCTCGGCCTATATACCTTTACAGAGATATCTACATATCTGTCACAATTGTGTATTTGATAACTTATTCTTCCTTGTCTTGGCCTATATACCTGATCAATAGTACCCTATGGCATCATTGGCATTCATCATAATCCAGATTTTATTGGTTGAAAAGCAGTTTATCTATCAAACCTTGTATTTAAGAAAAATATTTCAGTGAATTTGAAAGAAATAATGGGTGAAATGAAAATAGGTTTCCAGTTCTGTTTTTTAATGGGAACTCAAGTCCTATGACCCATAACTGATATTAACGTATTCCAATAAAATTTCTGAATTTTGGTTTTAAATGAAGTATTACTACGCACAGCAAAGATGTGAAACAGGAAGTTGCCAGATAGCAACACATATATTGTCAATATGTCACATTGTGCTGACTACTCTGTTCTTTGTAGGCCTCTCATCAACAGCAATCATTGTATGGGTTTGGATCTGGTTCAAACTCTTATGGTAGAGGCTACCTACCTAACCACGGCTCTAACTTTGGAGGTACTTCTATTTCCAATCTTAATGATAGGAGTTGTGCTTCTCTTGAAAATAGCAGGAGGCAAGGGCGGCCATCTGCATCTCTTTGCAATTGTAACGGTACTCTTGATATCCTTAGTGAGCAGAACCGAGGTCCAAGGGCTTCAAAGCTGAAAAATCAAATTTTGGCTGAAAAAAGTTCTGTGGATAATAGTAAAAATAGTGCATCTACTGCCAAGTTTCAAAGTGAGTCACTCAATCGGTCAGATTTTGCCATAGATTACAAGGATGCCAAATTTTTTGTCATCAAATCTTACAGTGAAGATAATGTCCACAAGAGCATTAAGTATGGTGTCTGGGCTAGTACACCAAATGGAAACAGGAAGCTAGATGCTGCATATCGCCAAGCAATGGAGAAGCAAGAGGCCTGCCCTATATTTCTCTTTTTCTCGGTAATTATCTGGTATTTGTAACTATTTTAGTCCAAATATCGTGCTACCATTTTCAACCTATTGTAACTATATATTTCTTGTCCTGTGTTTGTAGCAAACCTTGGTTCAGTGTTTTCTATTATTGTCCTATTTTCTGTTAAAAAAACTTATGATTGTTTTTTTGAGAAATAACTGTCTTGTTTCACAGTTTCCTAAGATAGCTTTTGGAAAAAAAATGTGGTTATTTCCCATGGAAAAGATCTCCAAACAAAGATTCAATGGGTTTAGTTCTTGACCTTGTATTCATGGCATTATATTGTTTTAGTTTTATGGGGTAGGGGATTTGACATCTATTGCCTGATATTGGGTTTAAAATTACTACTCTGAAGTTCTAAAATTAATTTTCTGTGTTTTTGCTAGTGTTTTTCTAACATTAGATACTGCCGTGAAAAAAAATTTCGCAACTATTTCCAGGTCAATGCTAGTGCTCAGTTCTGTGGGGTAGCTGAAATGGTTGGACCTGTCAATTTTGACAAGAGTGTGGACTTCTGGCAACAAGATAAGTGGAGTGGGCAGTTTCCCGTGAAGTGGCACATAATTAAAGACGTTCCTAACAGTCAGTTTCGTCACATTGTACTTGAAAATAATGATAACAAGCCTGTGACTAACAGTCGAGATACTCAGGAGGTAGAATCAGGGTTCTTTCACTATCTACGAATTTATGAAATATGCTTTAAACGTTTTACTGTTTTTACTCTAATTTCATAGCATGTCAGATTTGATGGAAGACAGAGGGAAATGATTACTGCAGGGTGTCAATGAGAAGACTTCTGACAATTGAATGTTGAGTTACATATTGCCTTTAGAAACTTTCTCATACTTTTAGGCATCCTAAAACTTATTTTGCGTCCTGATTTGTACGTTCACCTTGGTCTTTGGAATTACATCTTTCTGAGCTTTGCTTGGGACTCTACCAAGTTTACTTTTTGCTCACTTGTTTTGTTTTTAGTTAGTTTTCAGATAATTAATGTTTCTAATTAAAGTGATGAGTGAGCAGTTAGGTCAATTTAGCTTCCGATCCTAGGTATCACTGTATTCTATAAACATCCAAACTAATTCTAGAAATCAGTTTATAACGTGCTAGTAAAAATTTAGTGATTGCCTGCTACTGATTAGTTGCTCATTTCTTATTTTAAACTTTGCAGGTGAAGTTGCCACAGGGTATTGAAATGTTGGCCATTTTTAAAAACTATGAAACTGATGTTTCCATCCTGGATGATTTTGATTTCTACGAAGACCGGCAGAAGGCTATGCAAGAACGGAAGGCAAGGCAGCAAAACAGCATGATGACAACTGGGTTAGTTGGAGAAAATGAACATCGGAATTCTGCTAACACTACTGGTGAATTTATGAAGCAGATGACAAAGAGCTTTGCCCTAGTTGTCCGCTTAGATGAGAATAACAAAGAAGTTGCCGCGGACAGAGATAATTTAGTCTCTCATGGCCCCATTGGTAACGTAGTTAAATCTGATGATGGTCAATCAGTGCCGGCCTCTTCAACTCAAACCAGTTAGGAAGATATACCAGAAATGTTGTTTCACATTTGGTGATTGAAAATTGGAATCATCCCTGCTTTATCTCATAACTTTTTTCCAAACAAGGTAGCGTTGCCGTTGTTGAGTCGTTGGAGTCTATGGGGTTTCTAAGTGAGGTACTCACGCAAGAGAATGGATTTCATGTATAAGTGTCTCCTGCGGTGCTTCAATTAGAAGCTTCGTTTTGATTTAGTTATCCCCACCCCAAAAAAACAAATAATAATAACTTCTGCTCATTGGAGTGTATAGGTTAGATTTTAATCACCCCTTTTGTTTAATAATTTCGTGTAGGATTGTTTTAGGCGTGTTTCATTTTGTAAAATTTCCTCGTCTTTACAACCCTTTTAATAAAGGCAGCAAATCCCCTTGCAATTATCATTGTTATTATTATTATGATGATGGTAGTTATCAATTTCATTATTACCATTATATTATATAGTGAAATGCACACGACAATCTTCATTTCATGTGCAAGACCAAAAAAAAAAATGTATGGGAAAACCTCCTTCTTTTCTCATGTTTAATTTCTTAAAAATGTTATTTGCATGCTAATAGATACTCTTATCTAAATTCTATTTTTAAAAATTGTATATGAGAAATGTAAATACGACATGCAGAGATATTTTTGGCTTAATACCTCTAATGGTTCCTATTTTTGTCAAGTTTGTTCACCTTGGTCCCCATGTTTTTTTCTGTTTAATGTTATCCTAAAGAGTGTAAATTTTGTTCAATTTAATTCTTTTTGCTAACACCGTTTAAATCGTTAACGGCCTTCAGTCCAACCAAAAATTGAAACCCTGCTTTCTTTCTAAAAATCTAACCCTAGCGCTGCCACACCTAAACCCTCAGGCCACCACCGCAATCATTACATACTTGCAAACGAAACCTAGAAGACCATTACCATGATGCGGCTGCGACCACCTCCACGCACCACCATCTTCATCGCGCGCCTTCACCACCATCTTCTTCCCAGTTTGCGCTGCCATCATAGCGATTGAGGGTTTCGATTTGGGGGTTTTTGTTGTGTAATCTGGTTTTTGTAAATTGGAATGTATGATTTTCGTTTCAAAATTGAGGGGTTCAAATTGGGAATGTTAGGGTTTCTAAACTTGGGGTTTTTCATTTTGGGTTCATTTGATTGCTATAATGGGTTTCGTGGTGATTGTTGTTGGATGCACGGGTGGCGCCAATGAAGGTGCTGGTAGGTGGCCATGGGTGGTTGTTGGACAGAGAAAATGATGGAGGTGAGAAGATGGTGGTTGGTCGTGACCGTGGCGGCGGTGGTTAGGGTTAGGTGGTGGTTAGGGTTTTTGTGTAAGGGGAAATTAGGGTTTATGGAGGTAGGAGATGATGATGACGTGTCATGGGTGATGTGTCATTGATTATACAACTGGACAGTTGGTCGTTAACGATTTAAACGGCGTTAGCAAAAAGGACCAAATTGAACAAAATTTACACTCTTTAGGACAACATTGAACAGAAAAAAAACATGGGAACCAAAGTGAACAAACTTGACGAAAATAGGGACCATCAAGAGTATTAAGCCGATATTTTTTTATGAAAGTGAAACAATGGGTAGAAGACCTCTTAGACGATATACAAATTTTACCAAGTGTTTAAGCATTCATTAGTGCAAAACTTTATATCTACTTTATGCTTGCTAGTGCATCAAGGATGAGTTACATGGAACACAAGGCATAGTTGGATCATGTTTAATTAGTATAGGAAGATCTAGAACATTGTTTCATTTTTAGCTTGGTTTGCCTGTTGCATCTCATAGAAGAGAGTTTTGTAGTTTTGTTTAGTACTTAGACATTTAATTGAGTTCATTTTTTAATTTTGGAGAAACTTGTCAACTCTTGTATCCTCACTTATTAAATCTTATATAGAATTTCTAGAATTTTAAGTGATAAGTTCTCTTATTCTACTTAATTTGATTTTAGTTAAGTAACACGTTCTTTAATTCATCTTCACCCATCTTTTTTTTCTTTTGCTGTCTTTAAATTCCATTGCATATGCTATAAAATAAAAGTCACGACTTATTGCTTCACGTAAATATGTATATGAAACCCATTTTAAACTATGTTATAATTTCAAGAAAAAAGAAATTTAATTTTATGGCTTCGTACTTATTGAATTTAATTCAATTATTATTATATACATTCAAATTTAATATATTGTATAAAAGGTGGTATTTTATGGAAAATCTCACTTTCATATTTATTGATTTTGTTCGATAATAATAACAATTACAACAAATACCTAACGTATGAGTATAAAATAAGGACTCATTCAACTCAACCTACTAAATTATAAAAAAAATGTTTGTCTAACTCGATTTAAATAAATGAATTGTAATATATTAGATTCAAACTCATTTCATAAACCATTTTGGACCACTTTAATAAAATTAAAAATATATTTTTAAAATCTGAGTCACATATTTAAAAGTAATTTTTATTTTTAGATAAAAAATTATATATAAATTATAGCATATGTTTTAATAAATTAGTATATTTATTTATTGACCCCACTAATTTATAATTTAATTCAACCTATATATATATATATATATATATATATATGTGGTATATTTTTTTATACATTTTTATCTTAATCGATCCAATATTAAAAAAAATGTGATAATCCTAATAATGATAATGAATGTAAAGTTAAAAAAAATTAAAAAGATAATTAGCCTTAAAGAATTAAGAGTTTAATTCAAACATTATGAGTATTTATGAATTTAAATATCACGCATGGAAAGAAATTGAATGATAATGATACTGTTAAATATTCCAAGTTGTATATTTGATTAACTACGAAGGATGCGATCCTTTTCACGAATTTTTTGTGATACATAAAAATTTGTGATTATTAACGTGGTGCACTATTTTCCATTTTTATTTTATTTAATTTTAAATGGCATAAGAAGGTAAGAGGTGCTGGGAATGAGAAGGAAAAGGGATATAGACGAAAATGAATGCGGTGAAGAAGAGTACGAGAGAATTGAGTGAACGAGTGAAAGAGTGGAAAACGAATATGAATGCGAGCACGATCATGAAGTTGACGACGTCGATGAGTGTGTTCAACATCTATGCCTATGGCACTTGGGGCCTCCTTACGTTTGTTGCTCTGCTCCTTGTTATGTTATTTCTTTGGCAGTGTAACAGATTGTTCTTCGCTCCGTCGTCCCCGTCTCTGTCCACGGCTCCGGCCACGGCTCCGGCCACTTCCTCTTTCAACACCGATTCTATCATTTCAAACCCCAGGTCTCTATTCCACCTCCGTCTTTTTTGTTAAATAAATTCACTATTTCAATTCCAACTGTAATTTCCGCTTCTTTATTATTATTCTTGTATGCTTTCCTTGTGTTTTGATCCTTTCATTTTTCACTTTGAATTGTTTGGGATAAGCTCTTCATAGAAAGGAAGGAGCAAAATTAACCTAGGTTACTTGAGTTGAGTCTAGTCATCGACGAAAGGAAGAAACGATCCTGCTAAAAAAAAAAAACTAGGATATCATACATATGTAGCGAGCTTGGTCTGTTATTTAACAGTTTATGGCTTTAATTTATAATTCCTGAGAAGCAGTTTTGATGCATGTGTTGCTTAGAAGGGTGCGAAGAATCATTCGAGGTCAAAAGAAATATTCTAATTGTAAATCAGAAACATTTGATAGTCTAATACTTTATTCTCTTGTAAGCTTTTCGAATCTTAACTGAGGTGCGATTTAAAAACTGAATTTGTATCTGAAAAAATGTTTCAGCACCAAAGATGTCTTGATGATTGATTCTGTAACACTCACCAAGATTATAATTACGTAAAAAAAGTATTCAAAACATTAAGTACATAGAAGTCACTTAGTAAATTCAGCCGTTAATAATGTTTTTGTTGTAATTAAGTGATATTACTTGGTATATATTACATGAAAATATTTCCCTTTAGTTTACATTCAGTTCATCACTTTAAAGCAAGGATTTTCCAAGCATACAACCCAAACACCTAATACTTTGAGTCATATTCATAGTTGTTTTTTGACGTTTTTTACTAGTATTGAGTCAGGTGTATAATAAGATGATTTGACGATGTGGAATATTTTGTTTACTCTTGCAGAACCTCAAATTTTGTGACAGATGCTGATTTGAAATTTTTAATGGAGATTTTGGATGAGAAGCTCAATGAGAATGATAAATTGGAGGATGTCCTGGATAGAAGAAACCATCATTTGTGCTACAGTGTAAAATGCTTCAAGCCTAAGGTTAATGCTCTTATTCATTTTTAACTGGATTGCAGACTTGAATCTATCATGGTATTTTCTGGGAAAGTTAACACGTAACTTCTTTGTTTTAATAATAATAAAATGTTGCTTTCATAATTGTAGGGGACCTTGATGTTTGACGTTTATATAGCTGTAATTGTTATATAGTTAATAAAGCATCTCTGTATTTTTCCCTTTCCTCTTTCACATGATGTGCAGGAATGCCTAGTTACAGACACAAATGCAGAGTCAAACCATTCTCTGGTGCACTTGTTCTCTAATCATCACATTCTTCTATAGATCAGTTGGAACTAATTAAGTCCAAGTAAAGGGAAAAAAGAATTTTAGTTGATAGTTTTTCGTGCCTTGTTCATTTTTCTGTTAAATGATAAATAATAATGTCAGGACATTTTGTCTAGTTCTTGTTCTGTTCTTTCAATGTGTAATCTTAATTTAGTAACTGCCATATGCATATGCAAACAGAATGGTTTTGGAATGATCTATACACTACAAAGTTGTTTCTCCGATGTGTTGCAGAATGGTCCCCTGAGATATTTGAGCAAGACTATCTTCAATGGTATTTCATCTGAGATGCTGAGAAACTTCTACATGGACAATGATTACAGAAAGCAGTGGGATAAAACAGTGGTTGAGCATAATCAACTGCAGGTAGACAAATCTGATGGTACTGAAGTTGGTCATACAATTAAAAAGTTCCCTCTTTTGACGCCTAGAGAATACGTACTAGCTTGGAAGCTGTGGCAGGGGAGTGATAAAACATTTTACTGTTTTATGAAGGTAATGCACCGATTATGGTTTTTAATAAAATTGTAACGTGAATAATTGCTTTTTACTACTGATTAGTGTTAATGAACATTGCATCTGTGAATTGTGATTACTGTTAATGCCCATGTGTTTGTGAACTGTGATTGAGTAATATATGAATGTTGATGCGGCTCCCTTGCTCTCTTTACTCACCTTTTCCCCCTATCATTTAAGAGGAGGTAGCTATGAAGGAATGGGGAAAAAATAATGATCAAGTTCTTAGAAAATATATTGGTCAAGAAATTAGAGATCCAGATTATAACTTCAAAGACACTATTGTTCAAATGTAAAATTATCCACTGGTAATTATGAATATTTTCACTGTTTTTTTCTTCCTTCTGCCAATTTGGAGATTTATTTACTGGGATTCGTGCACTATATACTTGCATATTGCACAATGAAATGTGGTTTCTCGTTATATACAACAAAATAGAAGTTGTTTCCCATTGCAAGTCTAGCATACTTGATTAGGGGGAACTTTCGTATGCCTTGTTGCTATGGGAAGAGGTCAGGATGTGTGATGCATACCTATTCTCCACTCCTTTGACGTATCTGTTCATAATCTTCCTGTTGATATCTTACCGATGGTGTGTATTTAGACACATGCAGGATTCTTTCTCGAATTTATCCATTTTGTTAATGATAGTTCCAAGGGAAATACAGTGATAAACAAATCGTATTGTGAATTGACTGAAAATACAACCTTTGTTTGTGAAAGAATGTATAATTGTGAGATTTCTTGCTAATGTATTTTAGGAGGCATACAAGATTTTATTTTTTTTTAAAAGAAAGCTGTGGTTTTTTCAATGCAATGACTACGTTTTCATTTTTGATCATGAACCATGTTAGGAATGTGAGCATCCCTTGGCACCACGGCAGAGAAAATATGTACGCGTGGAGTTTTTTAGATCTGGCTGGCAAATAAGAGAAGGTAGTGTCTTGACATATTCTAAGTTTTTTCCATCAAACAACAAACTTATTTTTTGGTGGTCTGAAGAGGGGGGTCTACCTGGAAATGGGAACTTTTCCTTTCTTTAAAATTACAGTATATTAAACTCACTCTACTTTCTAGGTTGCCTAGATTCATTGTAACTTGGGAAATAGCATTAGAATTTAATTGCCTAATTTTGTGTATTAATTTTATAATTAAATATTGTCTACATAAATTGTTAAGTTGAGTATTTTTTTCCACTCAAGCAATTTACTCAAATGCCCCAAATTATTTTTGCCTTCGCTAAATTCTGTGGAGTATAATTGTTGTAATTAATAGAATTTAATTTCCATACTTAATCAGCCTACACATATTCACAGGCTCTTGATAACTGAAAAGTTTGTCTTTCAAGGTCGTGAAAGATTTTATATATATATATATATATATATATATATATATATATATATATATTATCTTTTAGTTTACACCTTTCAAATCTTCCTAGTTTTCAAGTTGCTATCAACTCTGCTACCTTTGACATGGACACTAACACTGACAAGTAGAGGTGGAAACAGGCCAAGCTTTGGCTGGCCTTGCTTTAGCGGTCCTGAGCCAACCCAGACTGTCAGAGCTAAGCCGGACTTGTTTACCAATATAAACCCTTCTTTACTTGTTGATTTATACATGGAGTAAAATGAGCCAACACAGATTTTTGTTGATAATCTAACTGCTATTTTCCACTTCAAACCACCATTTTTTTCATTGCAAGACCAAGCATTTTAAGAGCAAGTTGTTTTTCTTTATAAACGTGTGAAGAGAAGGCAAAGTCAAGGTAGTTTATTGTAGAACTGAAGATCAAAGGGCAGATTTTTAACGAAAGCTCTCCTAGAATCCAGATTTGAAGCTGAGAATAAAAATAAGAGTCTACGGCCACTAAAGCAAAGAGATTTGTTGCAAGTGTGGGTTGCCAATACAACTTTAATGTTTGCTTATCTATTTCTTAGAAGTTATTTTTGCTTTTGTTTTTAAGGTTTATTCTAAAATTAAGGGATGTAACAGATGTGCTTTGTGCTCTATATATAAAACTCTCTCGGTAAAATTATGGTTCTGCTCTGATAAAACAGAAACGACGCAGTTGAAATCTTTTTATTTAGTGTGATTTCTTTATAAAATTTGTATTAATTTGAATAATATATCATGAAAACCTATTTCTATATCTGCATATTTATTTGGAATTTGGTCTGTCAGATCTTTCTTTGCATTTACATCCAGTAGGACTCATGTGCTCCATTTATACATATATGTCATTGCCTCAACATTCTAGAAATGAAAGGACTTCTTTTGACTGGAATTTGAATAATTACAGTAGCTGGTAGCAATGCTTGCGAGATCACAATGTTTCATCAAGAAGATGCTGGTTTAAATATGGAGATGGCTAAGCTGGCTTTTCGCAAGGGCATATGGAGCTATGTATGCAAGATGGATGATGCACTTCGAAGATACTCTGTTATAAACTATCATTTATCAAGTTCACTTAACACTTCACTTAATTTAATGCAGAAGGTTAGTGCTGCTAGTCTCACATATAATCATTTAACTTCTTTCGTAGTTGAATTGCTGATGCCTTTTATCATAGTCATCAGAACACTGCTTGAGGCAGATTTGCTTTAGACTTTGAATTTGTTCTTGATGACTATTTATAAGACCGCTATCCTATTAAACAGCTCTTGTGATGTGAAAATTTGCTGATGGTTTAAATTTAGAATCAATTCTAGCCAGGACAATAATGAGAGAATTATTAAATCACGCACTAAATTTTTGGGATGATGAGGAGGTATGTTTCTTCAGGAGTGAAATTAAGTTTTTGGATGATGGCTTTGTTCATATTAGTGGTTTTATTGGCAACTATATAGGGCCTTTTGACTCTTATATGGTTATCCAGTCATTTAAGGTTTATTTGGGTTTGTATTTCCCATCTTTTCTTCCAGTTCTTTGAGCATTTTTATGTCTTTTTCGTATTACAGTTGAAAGTTGTGGTTCCTCTAACTCCCAATAGGATTCTTTCTTGGATAAAACCTACATTTATGATTTGGCTCTTCTGCTGTAACCAGTTTTATCTTTGAACGCAATTAATATCTCAAACCTTAGCAGAAGGTAGGTTAATAGTTCTTGGTGTGATTGCGGGATCCCTCAGCAGTATGAAACTTAATAATCTTCTCTATCACTTGTTATTGATGCATTTTTGTCCCCATTTTTTTAATACAACAGTGACCAGCTAGGAAATTAATTTCTTATTTTTCCACATTAAAAATAAATGTTATCCCTAATAATAAGCGAAGTGATTACTTTCTCTTTCAAAGTAGGCAAATATTGGTGACTAATAGTCCCTTCCTTGTGTGCAGGTACCTACTTGCCTGGACAGTGTTAGGAGTAACATATCTCCAGCACATCCTACCGTCTTCGATGATCAAGTAACTGTTGAATCTCAAAAGCAGGTGATCCAGAGAAGGCCATCTAGAAAGTTTTTAGCCAATAGTTTGCTGCTTCTAGGGGGTGCTACTGCTATATGTCTTTCTCGTGGCCACTCTAGCCTAGGTGCTAAAGTTGCCATAGCATACGTTTTAACAAAACTTAGCAAGCGTGGTGCTAGATCAAACCAAAGCAAACACAGTTGAATGTCAGATTTTATTTATTTTTTTATTTTAATCTAAGATTAGTCTCCTTGTAATACTGAATAATCAACCTTGATAATGCAAATAATCCTTATGTTGTATATGATTTAGGCATTCATACTTGTATAATCTATTGCGATATATTTACTTGTTTATTAATAACATGTTGGGGTTTTCGTTCAAATAAAACCATAATTAGTTTAGTCGAAAGCTCGGAACTGACTGTTGAAGATAAGCTACTTTATTAAATTAAAAATGTTTAGTAAATTGGCATATGTAAAATTATACAAAAGGATATATATATATATATATATATATATATATATATATATATATATATATATGCATATCATTGTCAATGTCTTATTTAGTTTAACGTTAAAAAATGCGAAAATTGTACTTTGTGTAAAAGATGAAAATCGGTAGAATCACTAGGTTCTACACTACTTCGAGATCATCAATATGGGATTACGACTCCTTCTTCTGGGCTCCTCGGTCACGGTCTTGAGTTTCTCGATCTTGATCTTTTGCTGAAGAACCTGAGATTGGTGGGCCTCATAGATATATGGACTATTTGGGAAGGTACAATCATCTTCTAACCTTGTTTTGAGGTCTTTCTTCCTGCACCTCCCTTTTTTTCTTTCGGCATCTTCAAAAACTAGACCAAATTCTCATTTTATCCCCATTCTCCTCCATATTCCATCTTATTCCTCCAATTTTCTTACACAAAATACTCCGCATTGTTATCTCCCTTCAAATTTGAGTCTATTACAACTCAATCTGAAATATAAAGTTTGTATTCTGAATTTTGAAATTTATTTTTTGTTTTACATTTTGGATTTTACAATTTGAGATACAACATTTACATCAAGCAACATTTGTGGACTGTGTATTTTGGAATTGAAAATGAAAAAGAGAATAAAATTGGAATTTTAAAATATGCGAAATGTAATATTAATTAGGGTTTTGATTGATCTGTCAGGATGAGCTTGTTCCAGAGTTGTCGTGCCAAGATAGTATCAGTCGATATAACGATGGTATGGTCCGGTGTTCAGGACATCTTAGTACTATATACTATAAAATCAATTAGATGAATTTTAAGAAAATGTAATAAGTTACTAAAATATTTTGTTTTATAAATACTGTGAATAAGATTCTACATGTTTTACAACTATTAAAAAAAAGAAGTTAAAATGATGTGTCAAATTTTATCTTGATGTCATGGTTTTCATAATTCATGGTGAATAATTTATAACCTCTTCTGGTTAAAACTTTTGTTATTAGTTGTTATATATTTTGTATTTATGTAATTCATTATAAACAATATTTTCAAAGTGGTAAACTAAACAATCATATAAAATAAACAAATATTTTTCAAACTAAAATGTCCATACATTGCACATTTCGCGGGGTAGTAAGTTTATATTTTCAAAGTTTTAATTATATTTAGAGATTTAAATTTATCATTATTAAAATATCCTTTAGTAAAAAAAAATGGTGCAATTAGAAAAATTGCATATCAATATTTTTAAAGTTAATATCCCACAATACTATGTTGTTAATATTTTGTAATTATTCCTATTAAACAAATACAATGAAACAGGAAAATTGTAATTATGTTTTTTTGTATTAGTTTCTTGCAGTTTTGATTTTGGTCGTACGATAAGGCTGGGTTACCAAAAAAATGAAGATGAAACAAACAGAATAAAAATGATTAGTTATAGTCAGCAAAAAGAGTGCGCTACCAGGCATTTTTAGGCGTGCAATTCACACCCATTTCCTTCTCCCTTCTAAATTGAGACATTGGAAGAAACGGACATTGAAATCCTGTTGTGTTGGTATGCAAAGAATGCTACTTTTTCTTTCCTGTCGGATCAAGAACAAAAGATAAACGCCACCTTGCTTGTTTTCCTGTGTTCTGCATTCCATTGTGGTAGAAAATGCACCACAACCTTAACCTTGCAAGGTTGTGGCTTGCTTTGCTTGCGGTCTCAACCACCTCAGTTCATTGCAAAACCTCCTCCCAAGATGGTATTGTCTTCATATTCATTCATTGATTCTTCTCCTTTACAATTCAAATTCTTATGCCTGATAATGATGAAACAACTTTTGCAGTCTCAGCCCTTAATGTGATGTATTCCAGCTTAAATTCCCCTTCAAAGCTGAGTGGCTGGAAATCAAGTGGAGGTGATCCTTGTGGTGACTCCTGGGAAGGAATAAAATGTTCAGGCTCTTCTGTCACAGAAATGTAATATAGACTATGTTTCTTTTCATGTATTCATCTATGCACGTGCATGTGTGTGCTTGTATGCACGCAAATTCACCAAATACTTGTTGGATTCCACAGAAATTTGTCAGACATGGGACTTACTGGATCAATGGGCTACCAGTTGGCCAGCTTATCATCAGTAACCTACTTGTGAGGCCCTAATCTTCAAATCACTTTCTTTCTTTTTATTAATTAGAGAACATTACTTAAATGACATTCATTAATTTTTCATAGTACAGTGATTTGAGCAGCAACAACCTCAAGGGTGATATACCGTATCAACTTCCTCCAAAAGCTCGCCATATGTAAGTCAGCTCAAAAACAATTCATATCATTACCACCTCATTACTCCAAAAATATAACCCTTCTGGATGCATTTGGTTGTTATTGTTTAAGCTTTATTAGCATTCTTCACCTTTACAAAAATTGGTAGATTTGGGATTTCTTCTTCTGGGCAACCTGCATCTTTTCGGCATCATATTTTTGTCAACAATAATTCTGTTATGTGGTCATGCAGAGATCTTTCAAACAATGGTTTCGGGGGAAGTATACCTTATTCATTTTCTCAGATGAATGACCTCACAAACCTGTAAGCAAAGGGCCTTTCTGTTTTTATTCAAAATTTTTCTTGGAACTGGTGTTTGGTTCTCAACATGTTATACATGCAGAAATCTTGCACATAATAAGCTCCAAAACCAGCTGGGAGATATATTTGAAAAGCTCGGTAAACTCAAACAACTGTAAGTGAGAACGTTCAGCAAGGTTTTTAGTGTCAAGATCTGTACTTTAATGCTATTGCTGATTTTGAAATTTAACTGGCTTAAGGTAGAAAGTATTATTAAGAACTCAATTCTAGCTATATATAAAATAATTTTGCATTATGTATGATTAAGAATGCGTTGATGCTTGCGAGAGTTAATTTTTACGTTGAGATTTCTGTTATAGAAATCCTCGCTTTTCTTAAATTTTGTGTTCAATCCACGGTTATGATGAGCTTCTGACGAATTATTTCCTCGTGCTGATGCAATGACTCACTTCCAGAAAAGCTTCTATGCCCCTTATGCAATGCATGCTTTATTTCATATATAACTGCTTGCACTATATTTTATATTTAAAGAAAGTGTGCCTTTTCGTTTGCATTTGAAACTCGATCACTAAAACTTCCCCCTTCTTATTTGGCTTTTTAGTATATGATTCTCAGGTTTTCTTAAAACATGAAAATTCTATTAAAAGAATATCATCGAATAACATGTAGGGATGTATCATTCAATTCTCTATCAGGAGACCTGCCGCAGAGTCTCAAATCGCTCAAAAGCCTCAAGAAGTTGTAAGAATGCCCTCACTATCACTGTCAAGGAACAATACACACATATTCACTGCTAACATCTTTTTGTCCTTATACAGGCACCTTCAAAACAACAAATTCACTGGTTCAGTAAATGTTCTTGCCAAACTTCCACTTGATGATTTGTAAGTTCTTGTTTCCCAAATAATTTCCGATCCCCCTTAATAAAATGTTCAAGTATCTTCCTATTGCTCTTGGGAGAGAAACGTTGAATAATGATAAATTAACTTTGCTGTTTTTAATTTGAACAGGAATATCGAAAACAACAAATTTACTGGTTGGGTTCCTGACGAGTTGAAGAATATAAATAAATTGCAGTAAGTATTTTTCGACACTGTCTTATTGAAGGATGCAACTGAGGTTGTTTCTCTAACTATGAGTTGTTAATTCCAAAGAACTGGAGGAAACTCATGGTCAAAGGGACAAGCACCTCCTCCTCCTCCTGGTACTCCCCCCATCAACCAATCCAAGAAAAAGAAAGATAAATCCGTTATTAGTGGAGTAGCTATAGCAGGCATAGTTTTTGGCATACTGGCAGTAATTATAATTGTTATTGCTCTTTCTAAAAGAAAGTCATCGAAACCTTCTTCACACTTTAGCGATGAAGAGAGGAGTAGCCACCGTACACCCTTTGCATCTCGGGATTTATCAAAAGATTCGGGTGCTAACCTCAGCAAAGGATCCAAAGGTAAAAGAAAAGAGGAAATTGTGTAATTTGTAAGTCAGTTGGGAACACTGACAACACCAACATGGAGTTGACACATCCATTGAACTGATTTCATTTGTGACATTGGTGACAGGATTTAACTCGTTGGATTCTACTTCCATTGACGTAAAGACTTTGCAAAAATCTCCGTCAATTGTCAGGTCGTCTGTCTCCGATTGTGTGCAATCCTTTAATGACAATGAGTTTGCAAATCGTCTAAATGCTAGAAGAAGTACATCAATCCGTGTTACTACTTTTTCACTGGCAGAGTTGTACTCGGCTACTGCTAATTTCGCTTCAGCTCGACTTCTTGGTGAAGGATCCATAGGATGTGTTTATCGGGCTAAATATTCTGATGGAAAGGTACTTCCTGTTTCATTAATCTACACCCACTTGTGAGCTTTGCATAAATATAAATATATGTTTTCTGTCAGGTATTGGCTGTAAAAAAAATCAACCCTTCGCTTCTCTCTGGTCACTCCGAGGAATTCTCGCAGATTGTTTTAAGACTCAGCAAACTTCACCACCCAAATATTGTTGATCTTGTTGGTTATTGTTCGGAAAAGGAGCATATGCTAATATATGATTATTTTAGAAACGGCTCTCTCCATGGCTATTTACACTTAGCAGACGACTTCAGCAATCCACTCACTTGGAACACAAGAATCAGAATTGCATTGGGAACAGCTCGGGCTATTGAGTTAGTCTATATCTCTCATATATGTATACTGAAATATCTTGTTTTCGCGATATGAACAGCATATTCCTGCATATAAATATACATCTATACTGCAATTTGTGAGCCAGAAAAGTGGTTCACTTTTTGGTGACATTTTCCATTAAAATCCAGATTATACGTCAATTTGGTTATTAGTATATCAAAGCTGGTGTTTATTTTCTGAATATGCGTTTGCCCCTTTTCAGGTACCTGCATGATATTTGTTCTCCTCCTTTATTGCACAAGAATATTAAGACCTCGAATATTTTGCTTGACAATGATCTGAATCCTCGTCTCTCAGACCATGGTTTGGCATCCTTTCACCAGGTTTGTTTAGTCCTTAACTACATTCTATGTGTGTGTGCATGATTATATATTGAAAAGTTACAGAATTTCGTCGTTATAAGATGGTTGGATTGACCCATTGAAAACACTAGCTTAGTATGTGTCTTATTTGTTGCTAGCGTACTAGCCAAAATCTTGGGACGGGATATAATGCACCGGAATGCACAAAGCCTTCAGCTTTTACACAGAAGAGTGATGTATACAGTTTTGGGGTAGTGATGCTGGAACTTCTGACAGGTCGAATGGCTTTCGACAGGTGGGTACTTGCTACTTAGTTACATACATAACTTGTGTTTGTCTGTCACTGTGTCTAAGAAGTGATGAATGCAATTAATGTTGTGTTTGTGTGGTGTTCCTTGTGCTCAGTTCAAGGCCAAAGGCAGAACAATGTCTGGTTCGTTGGGCAACTCCACTTCTTCACGACATTGACGCGGTGGAGAAAATGGTGGACCCTGCCTTGCGGGGGCTATACCCTCCTAAGTCACTCTTCCGATTTGCAGATATCATTGCTCTCTCTGTTCAGGTTATTCATACTCTACAATATATGCATCACCTCTCTTCATGAGAAATGATTATGATATTCTGCTTCGTTTCTTTGTTTCAGTCTGAGCCTGAATTTCGGCCACCTGTGTCAGAGTTAGTTCAGGCTTTAATGCGATTGGTTCAAAGTTCAAGTCTGACAATGAGGGAGGATTTTGAGTGAAGCCGCCACTTGTCAACTCTTCCGGTGGTAACCATCCATAGATAGATTTACTTTAATTTTGGTAGAAATTATATGTCACTCCAGTGTTGGACAAGAAAAGTAGTTGTAGCTTCCACAAGAAAACCTTGGGTTGTGCCTTATTTATCTAAAGTTTCAGTTTAGTAGTCTTCTCTTTTTCTTTCTCTTTTTCTTTTCTGCTTAATTTCATTTTCCATCTTCCTTTTATGGTATTGTACTGCACCAAGTGCCGATAGCCAAAATAAAAATATAACCAAACTGGAACTTTAATTTTCTTTATTATGTTGGAAGGTAAAGCACAAAGTCATAGGTATGCACTCAAACTATTTGATAAATTGCTTATTATTGCATCATGTATTACAGAAACCGAAACTCTATTATAGAGTTAAACAAGGATTAAAAACTGTATACAACACAAACTAACAGAAATAACAGTTTGAATTAACTATAACATTAGAGACAGTTATATGTAGCTTATATTTGCTAATTAATTTTTTTTTATAATTTTTAATATTAATTTATTTAAATAAAATAAATTTCAGTAAGGCAAAGTTCATTGGTTAACCAGATTGATTCGTACTTAATATAATATTGTATGTATAGCTAATTTACATTTTAAAAGGATATAATCTAAGTCAAGATATATATTAAATATTACTCAATATAAAATTATGTATTAAATTAATTTAAGCTTAAGAAATTTATTAGCACGTCTACTAGTAAATTTGATATGTATTTCCTGAGAACTTTCAGTTTTACATTTGTTTAATGTATAACAAAACTTATTAAAAACTTATATAATAATATGAGAATGAAATAAAGGTGAAGAAATTGAATTGGTTTCGGATGTAAGGTGAAGGGTATTCTTTCAAACCTTTTTTTAAAATCTTCTTAAGTTGTCTTAGATATTTGTAGTTAATTTTTTTTTTAGTTATTAATGTTTGAGTTTTAAACCATGCAAATGAATATATATTAAAGACACTTTACACTTAAATAAGTATTTTAGTCAATCAATTAGCATAATAATATTTTAAATTTATAATAATTGTAATTATCTATTTCTTATCTCAAACTTTTATAAGTTTTGATATAGACTTATATTGAATAGAACTATAATCATAATCTAATATCTGATAAATATGCTTTAACTTGTAAATTTGAGGCGTACTAATTCATCTACCCCTTTCATTGGAGGATCATGTCTCCACCTTTCGTTCGCACAGTGTGTGGGCATATCATATGGTACATAATCCCTTTTAGAATTTACAAAGGATAAATAATAATTATGAAGTCATTTTAGAAAGAGTGGTGAACCTTTGGCAGCTCCTTACATGTACTTTGTCCCAACAAGAAAGAGCATGGAGAATAATTTGTACACCATGTGCTTGACTAATTGTAGAGCAATCCTAGGATATTTTTTTCTTTAAGAACATGTTGATATTGGGCCTCATTTAGAAATCATGCTACAAGGAGGGTCATTACTTCCTATATCCCTATTTTTTTCCTGCATCCCATAGGTCAACAAAAAGACATTTTTAACCTTATTTTCTTCCTCGTTCGTAAAGACAATACTTAGTAAAGTAACAGGAAAGTACATTGAAAAACTTGCAGCCTATTAAAGAAAAATGACCAAGAGTTAACTATATTATTTATGGATACTCGGTGTACAATAAATCAGATAATTCATCCAATAAACAAGAATTTACCTTCAACCAAATGTTTCTATTATTATGAAGATAATTATTATATATATGTTAGAAATTATATTAAATGCATGAAAATTTATTTTTCATTATTGTAATGCACGAAGGGTTAAAAGGACATGAAATATTCACTCTTACAATCACTTTTAGAAAACCAACATGGATATATTAAAAAAAACAACTAGATTTGAAAGAGGTGCATCAGACCATTTCCGTTGAAATAAAATAACATAGGATACTAGCTTATTTGTAAGACACTTCACTACAAAAATAATATAATATAGGAGATTCTTTTTACAGTTTTGAAAACTTTATAATTCTTTATGATTTTAATTGAAAATCGTAGTAATGATTTATTTTTACATTAGAAAATTCGGCTTTTAAGAATCTCATCAATCGTGACAATTACACAAAATTGTCAGAAATTATTTGCGAAGATATTTTTCTCAATGAATTTTTTAATTGCGAAAATTTATTTATAAAGAATTGAAACCGTGGGTAATAGAAAAAGGAACCCTGACGGTAGTGAACTCACTCATTGTTGGTATGCAGAACTGAACTTTTAATTATTTCTTTCTACTAGTAGAAAAGTTTATTTAACTTTAGTAGTATAAAACCGACAATTTTCTCTAATTTGTAAAGTTTCTTTTAACTTTATATTAATTAACATTCAGAAACATGATGTGTATTTAAAAAAGTATATGGTGATTTATTTTATTTAAATCCATTGAAAATAGAATGCACAATATGAAAAGAAATAAAATAATTGAAAATGTAAAAATATAACTAAAATAGTTTATTTATAAATAAAAATATAAGTTTAAAATTAGTTAAATTATTGCTCTCACCCCTGCTACTTCCCTCGCTCTTCCACACTATAGTATGCGTTCTCCCACAGCTCTAAGTGTATATATATTGACATATTCAAGATATTTATATTTATATTTTACAAAAAACAAATATTTTGAAAAACATAAATTCTTTACATTTATTTGATAATATTTTATAAAATATAAAAAATTACTCCTTTATGAATTTTTTGTCTTTATAATGTCATATGCATATAATATAAACGTGTGTCATATAATTTTTTTAAAAAAAGACAGTGAGAGTGAAACTTTGAGTGTATTTGAAAATCGTCTTCCCTGCATTGACCACGCCACCCTCGTGTTCCATTTTTTTTTTCCTCAAAATAAAAACTCCTCCCACCTTTCCACGCTATCCTCGCTGCTAATATAATAATCAAATTACATCCCTGCATTTTAATTATTTCCAATGTCCAGTTTTAATATTCTTAATTAAATTCAAATCCTCTTACGTCACTGTGACAATCTACGGATCTGTGTTTGTTTCAACTATGCATGCACCAAAACTCTACCACTCACCACACTGTTGGTGTATGGGGATCTGAACTCCGATGCTAGAGCAACTTGCAATATAAAGGAATGAAAATGATATGTATCAAAAGTCCATTTCTCATTCAAATCGATCGTACTTTTATCACGTCATCTAACGGAAAATTTATAGTTAAAATTAATAATAATGCATAGTTATTTTGTTAAAAATAGATTTTAAATATAATTTAATTTCATAAAATTAACTTTAGTCAATATCAAAATTTAGGCATGTACATCTTAATTACCCTTTAGGTAGGAAAACATGACCTGGACATCATTTCAATAAAAAGAGAGAGGTTCGGGATGATATAATACATTGACTTCACGCGATATAATTATGCAAAAGAAAGAAATATTCCTGATGTAATTAAATATGCCAAAAAAAGGAACTGTAATAACATTTAGTAAGTGAAAAAAATAAATAATGTTATGCATTTGTGGCAGAAATAAAAGAAAAAGGTTTTGGTGAATATTTGTTTGATAAGTTAATAAATAATTAATAAAATTAAAAATTGTGTATATAAATAATAGGAGGGAAGGGATAGGTGTGGCATGAAACGGAAGACAGAGGTTGAGGAAGCGAAGGGAAGGAAGTGTAATGGAATCACTGTGATAGATTTGATTTGAATAGAATTGAATTGAATTGAATTGAATTTTTGTGAGAGGATGTGGAGGCTGAAGGTGGCAGATGGTGGAAAGGATCCTTACATTTTCAGCACAAACAATTTCGTAGGGAGACAAATATGGGAGTATGATCCAGACGCCGGTAGCAGCGAGGAACGCGCCGAGGTGGAGGCAGCCAGAAACAATTTCTACCAAAATCGCTTCAAGGTCAAGCCCTGTGCTGACCTCCTTTGGCGCTTTCAGGTACCTACCTACTCTTTTCTTTTTACTACCAAAACTCTCTCTCTCTCTCTGTGACTAATCTCACATTCCTTTCCATCATCATCATCATCATCTGCATAGGTTCTGAGAGAGAATAACTTCAAACAAACAATTCCTAGTGTGAAGATAAAAGACGGAGAAGAAATAACTTATGAGAAAGTGACGGCAGCGGTTAAAAGAGGCGCATATCATCTATCTGCATTGCAGACCAGTGATGGCCATTGGCCTGCGCAAATTGCAGGTCCTCTGTTTTTCCTTCCTCCTCTCGTAAGTACCACACCTTCTGCTTCTTAAATTTCTCATCATATTATGTTTATCACTTTTCCTTTCTAATTTCGATCAACAACAAATACTTGTATTCTTTCATTTTTATTTGATTTCAAATCCAACCCTCTCTCATCAGTTTCAAGCTTGCCGACCCTGAGCTTTCTCATCATTATCATCCCTTTCAAAAAAAAAATTAAATTAAAATTAAAAATAACCATAAACATTCTATTATAATTAAACTTCAATTTAAAATGATTAATTTTATATAATTAAACTTTTTTTGTTCTAATTTAACTTTAAGATGGATACTATTTTTCCTAACAAATGAAATCATATAAAACAAAAACAAATAACAATATATAAGTGTTTGTTTACAAGTTATTTTTCAAATATGATTAAAAAAGTTGTATGATAAAACATCAATTGAAATGAATTTGACTTTTAGAGAAACAGTTTAAATAAATTCTCACAAAATATATTTTTCATAAAAAAGAATTTTAATTCTAAATCAAGGTATAAAAATATATAAAATACGTTAATATTATTTTACTAATAATCTTATTTTGATTATTTAACTTTAAAAAAACTTAAATAAAATTCGTTAATAGTGATGAAGATTTTTTTATAAGGCTCTTGTCTGATAGAAATATGTGGCTACAAATATTTTTTTTTTGTGGGTGTTAGATTCTGTATTTTCCTTCGTATGTTTAATATGATGTAACAAATTTAATTCAATTTTAAATTACTCTATAATAAAATAATAAGCAAGATTACTGCAGTGCAAGTGTTAAAACACCTTTAATTATCATAAAATAATTAATCTCTAAAATATTGTTTTCAGAATTAAATAAATCTATTATAAACAAAATTGATCGATGCAATTTTATATATAACTTAGAAAGCAAGTTTTATATATTTATATAATATTAAAAGAAAAATCACCGTTGCAATGAGATTACCAAATTTTCAATAAATTGAATATGAATAAACGAGGTCAATTAAGTTGAATTAATTGAATTTTCTGTTAAGATCAACCCGGTACGTATGTCTGTCATGAAGTCAACGTAGGTTGAACATGGTCTTATATATTATATACAAATTCAGTCACTAAAGTGTCTTTCATTAGAAAATTATTTAAATAAATCATGACTGAGAATTATGATTTCACAAGCAAGTTTTTTCTATTTTACAAGCAAAGCAAGTTTGACAAGCAAGTTTTAATTCAGATAAGATACAATTTCGCAAGGAAATTATTTTATCATTTCACAAGCAACTTTTATCTATTTGAATTAATTCCAAAACTTAATTATTTTTTCCATCTAATTATAAATAATACCATATTTTAGGTGGTTATGAATTGTTATACCTGTTTTAAGGACTTTCTCCCAATCATTATTCTTTCTGAAATATTGGTTTATTTATTCATCAATACAAATAGCCTCCAATCAGTTCGAAAACTTCATATTGCATTTTACAATATTAAATACCTGTTTAATTTTTAAATCTTTACATATATTTAAATGATTTAACACACGGTAAAGCAAAACAAAATGAAAGATCTTTTGGGAGTGATAAATAAATTTAGTTAATAATATTTTTATTTAATCGGCATAAGGAAAATATTTTATAAAACATAAAACGTTAACTTTTAACTTTTATATAAAAAGAAAAACAGGATTAAATTTTCTCATATATTTTTGTTATTTTTTAAATTAAATGAAAAAATAATATTAAAATTTATTTTAATATTTTATTTAAATTTTAAATTCTAAGCATAAATTGTGCTTTTCTCTTAAACATTGTGTATAAACTTTATTTTAAAATAAAGATGTCTGTTTTTAGTAATCTGACTTTCACATCTCATAATTTTTCATTATTCAGATCTCACATTTTTTTAATAAGTAATATATTTTTATGATTTTAATAACATATAATTGATTTATCTTCTTTTTCTCAAAAATTATTTTAGTATTCTGATCACATATCTCAGTTTTTCATTAGGCATTCAGATCTCATGTTTTTAATAAGTAATATAATTTTATGATTTTAGTAACATATAATCGATTTATATATTCTATTAAAAAATAATATATTTGTTATAACATAAATAATAATTAATTAGGAATTAAATATTAAATTTTTTAATATAAAAATTAAAGATTATTTTATGAAAAAAATTAAACAATTTATTTATATAAAAATTATTATCAATTCCTCTTAGGTCTTCTTAACTAACATTTATATATTGTCAAAATGATTAATGAACTGAGATTTATTCTGAATGTGTGAAAATTTATTGAATCAAAAGAGAAATTAGTTTCTAACTTAGTAGGTTAGGAATAACTCATTCGACACACATCATAATCTACTTTTACATTATAATTCATCTTCCATATTTATTTATATTTATACTTGTATTAAAAAATATATAATAATAAGTTCATAAATTAAACCATATATTTTATAGGTTTTATTTATTTTATATTAAAAATATATATTTTTTAAAATATAGAAAAAAATTATAATCTAGAGATGGTATAATTTTATTATATTTCTAATACATAATAATTAAACCATTCAACTTTTCTATAAAATTTATTTGTTTTTTTATATTTTAAAACTTTAAGTTTTTATTCTCACAGCTTTTTTATTTAAATGTTATTTTATTTCAAGTTAAAGTAAGGAAGGAAATGTTACTCCATTAAAATGAGAAATAAAAAATGTGAACCTTATCTGTTGAAAGAAGTTCTTTGTTATAGTAATTAAATTCAATACGCTGCAATGCAAAAAATAAAAATAAAAAAACAATAATATAATATCCTTATTCTCTATTTTTATTTTTTTTTCTGGAACCAAACTTATCAAAGAATGAAAATAGGAATTTATTCATTAATAGAATGATTCAATTTTTTTAAGTCATGCTGGACCACTGAATGCTCCAAGTTTGGAAACTTTAGGTACATGAAATTGGAAGTGAGCCCTATGATCAAGAGTCCAATATAAAATTCAAGTCTATTATTCTTATGGATTAAAGAATATTAAATTTTTACTTGTTGAAAACATGGCAGGTATTCTGTAATTAAACCATTCAACTTTTCCATAAAAAAGATATAATTATTTTTAATATTTTAAAACTTTACACTTTAATTTTGGCATCTTTTTATTTAAGTGTTATTATGTATCAAGTTAATGTAGGGTAGGGAATGTTACTCCATTAAAATATGAAATAAAAATTGTGATAATTATTTGTTAAAAACATAATAAAATGTCTATTTAAAAATTAAAGAATACGTGAATTTTTTTTAATAAAAAATAAGAAATATGTGGCTTTATGTAAAAAAAAAAAACGAGTTTCCTTTATGATGATCTCAACAAAATTAAATGTATTTTTTCTTAATTGAAGTTCTTGATCGGTCTTCAAAAAATAGTATACATAAATTTTTGTGAAAAAATTGTGTTTTTATCGTTCTTCAAAAAAAAGTTCTTTGTTACAGTAAATTAAATTTAATACTCTATGCAACAACAAAAAAAAGTAATAATATAATATCCTTATTCTCTATTTTCTTTTTGTTGGAACCAAAGAATGAAATAAGAATTTATTCATTAATAAAATGATTCAATTCTTTTAAGCCTAAACTTTGGAAACTTTATTATGGTACATGAAATTGAAAAAGAACCTTACATTTAAGAATCCAATATAAAATCAAAGTGTATTATTCTTATGGACTAAACGATATTAACTTTTACTTGTTGAAAACATGGCAGGTATTCTGCATGTATATTACAGGGCATCTGGAATCAGTATTTCCAGAAGAGCATCAGAAAGAAATTCTCCGCTACATATACTATCACCAGGTATACATGTAAATTTCAAGATACGTTTATCAAGTGTGAAGTAAAGAGAAAGAATTTTAACATATTTCTGTCAAAAATTTTGTACCATGATGTTTATAATCTGCCCACTGCAAAATGATAACTTATAGTATCTGTTTGGTGGTTCCATTTAAAAGAATGAAGATGGAGGATGGGGACTACATATTGAGGGTCACAGCACCATGTTTTGTACTGCACTGAATTATATATGTATGCGGATTCTTGGAGAAGGACCAAATGGAGGTCATGACAATGCTTGTGCTAGGGCAAGAAAGTGGATTCAGGATCATGGAAGTGTAACACACATACCTTCATGGGGAAAAACTTGGCTTTCGGTATTCTTTTTTTTTTCTCTTTTTTTACATAAATATGAATACACAAACTAACAAAACTAGAATTAATGTATTTACTGAAACAAATGGGTCTCATTACTTTTGCAGATACTTGGTGTATTTGATTGGTGTGGAAGTAACCCAATGCCTCCAGAGTTTTGGATCCTTCCTTCCTTTCTTCCTATGCACCCGGGTAGAGTTGATTTTATAATTTTGTCACTCTTCAGTATAGATTTTTGTTGAATCATTAACTTTCATTCTTAATTATTGCAGCTAAGATGTGGTGTTACTGTCGATTGGTGTACATGCCTATGTCTTACTTATATGGAAAGAGGTTTGTTGGTCCAATTACGCCTCTCATTTTGCAATTGAGAGAAGAACTATTTGCAGAACCCTATGAAAAAGTTAACTGGAAGAAAGCGCGTCACCAATGTGCAAAGGTGAAAAACACTATCTTCGATTATTAACCATTTATGGGGTCTTGTCATGAGTAAGAATTTGTAATTTTTTATTCTATGAATAATCGCAGGAAGATCTGTACTATCCTCATCCTTTGATACAAGATCTAATATGGGACAGTTTATACATATTTACGGAGCCATTACTAACTCGTTGGCCTTTCAACAAGCTGGTTAGAGAAAAAGCTCTTCAGGTGACAATGAAACATATTCATTACGAAGATGAGACCAGTCGATACATTACCATTGGTTGCGTGGAAAAGGTTAGTATCTATTAAAAGAGTGCATTTCAAATTTTGTCCTTACAATTCAAAAGAAAAAGCCATTCAAATATATATGTCACCAACATTTATATATTTTTCAGGTTTTATGCATGCTTGCTTGTTGGGTGGAAGATCCAAATGGAGATGCTTTCAAGAAGCATCTTGCAAGGGTGCCAGATTACTTATGGATGTCTGAAGATGGAATGACCATGCAGGTACACACCTGTGCATGCACTTTCTTAACCAAAACCAGTGCATTAATTAATTTTGATTGATTAATGCACCTGTCTATACAACGCAGAGTTTTGGCAGTCAAGAATGGGATGCTGGTTTTGCAGTTCAAGCTTTGCTTGCCACTAACCTAGTTGAGGAAATTGGTCCAGCACTAGCAAAAGGGCATTATTTCATTAAGGAGTCGCAGGTTTGCTTAATTTTTACTATAAGTATATGGAAGAATCACGATTTTACCTTCCTTTAGTTATGGAGGGTAAATTCTACAGTGAATCTACTTTAATCCAAATTATATTCTTGTTTCGTAGGTAAGGGATAACCCTTTTGGAGATTTCAAGGGTATGTATCGTCATATTTCAAAAGGATCTTGGACATTCTCTGATCAAGACCATGGATGGCAAGTTTCTGATTGCACAGCGGAAGGCTTGAAGGTAACTAATAACTTAATCTAAATATTCATCAATGATCACAAACAAATATACGTTAATCTGGATAAACTCTCTGTGTTTTAGTGTTGTCTACTTCTATCCATGTTGCCACCAGAGATTGTGGGAGAAAAGATGGAACCCCAAAGGTTATATGATTCAGTCAATGTCCTGTTGTCGCTTCAGGCAAGTAAACCAAGAAATTATATTCGTGAAATGTGTTTCCTACCATGTAATATACTCTTCTCTTAAAGACTTATATTTGAATCAACAAATTTTTTTTTTTTTTTCTTTTGATATTACAGAGTAAAAAGGGTGGTTTAGCTGCATGGGAGCCTGCGGGAGCTCAAGATTGGTTAGAAGTAAGCATTAGATGAATTAATGATGCAAACGTAAATCATTATTTGATTAAATAAAGTGATTGAGTGTCTGGTTAATTTCCAGTTACTAAATCCGACGGAATTTTTTGCGGACATTGTGGTTGAACACGAATACGTTGAGTGCACTGGATCTGCAATTCAAGCTTTAGTTTTGTTCAAGAAGTTGTATCCAGGGCATAGGAAGAAAGAGATAGAGAATTTCATAATCAACGCAGTTCGATTCCTGGAAAATACACAAACAGCTGATGGTTCGTGGTACGGAAATTGGGGAGTTTGCTTCACTTACGGTTCTTGGTTCGCACTTGGAGGTCTAGCAGCTGCTGGCAAGACTTACACCAATTGTGCTGCTATTCGTAAAGCCGTTAAATTTCTGCTCACAACACAGAGGGAGGACGGTGGATGGGGGGAGAGTTATCTTTCAAGCCCAAAAAAGGTTTCTATTTCAATGCTTTTACTCAATAACTCTTCTTCAACTTCATCATCACTCCACAATCATAACATTACTAAATGAAAATAATGTAGATTTATGTACCGCTAGAAGGAAGTCGATCAAATGTTGTTCATACAGCATGGGCTCTCATGGGACTCATTCATGCTGGACAGGTTTGCTCTCTAGTACTGTGTTTTTTTTAATCATTTATGTTTTTTTTTTTTCTGCTAATTGTCATCAAATCTTGTAATATGTTTCTCTCTTCGTTTTCAAATTGCTATATACAGGCAGACAGAGACTCTACTCCTCTTCATCGTGCTGCAAAGTTGCTCATCAATTCTCAGTTGGAAGAGGGTGATTGGCCCCAACAGGTGCATATCAATCCTTTGATGTTGAAAAAGTCTCGTATATTGATGATTGTACTTGATAAACAATATGAAAAATGATGCTCCCTGATTGTGTTTGGATTTCTAATGGTTTGTTTTGACTTCCGGCAGGAAATCACTGGAGTGTTCATGAAAAATTGCATGTTGCATTATCCAATGTACAGAGATATTTATCCAATGTGGGCTTTAGCTGAATATCGTAGACGAGTTTCGTTGCCTTCCGATTAAGCATACAAAAGATTCATATCGACTGTGGCAAATAAAATCAAAGAGTTGCACAATCACGCTTAATCAATTTTCTCCTTGGCACAATTTTTTTATTTCATGTTGGTTTGAATATGTATAGTTGTTCTTCAATGTTCCTCCTACGATGAAAACATAGATTTATTACAATAATGTGCATCTACCATCAGAGGGTATGAAGAACATAAAAATGTCACTAAGGTAATTCATTTTTCATTCATGCCCAGTAAATAATGCAGAGCCTACATTAACTACGCCATCTCTACAAATAATAACATTATATAAATTCAAAATATACTTTTAATAAAATAATACATTTCAGATTATCCAATACAAATGTATGTTTGAATTTAATTCAATACATAATGTTATTGAGATTATTCATTTTTTTATTAATGCCCAAGTTTTCAAAGTAAGAACCGTCCAATACAAGTTCTATTAATTCAATACATAATGTTATTGTTATTGAGATTATTCATTTTTTTCATTTATTTATGGATGTTCAACTTTTTAGTTCTAAAAAAGGTCTATTCGCTTATTTTGCTTCTTTATTGATATTATGGGCATTCTCGTCACCTTCCAATGTAAAATCGTATCATAGACATAAAATATTCTTTGTAAGTTTCAATTTTATTTTATTTTTTCATTATGAGACTAACAAAATTTTGTACGGTTTGTCAAAATGTTAAGTTTCTTGGTTAATTACATCATAATTTCTAATTGTATATATGAAAAATATTTTGTTAAGAGGAGATAGTTTTTAGTAGTCACACGTTACAGCCAAGAAAATTATTTAATTACAAAAATTGCTATCCCATATTGAATTAAACTATTGACAAGTTTGCATGCCCCACTAAAAATTTATATATGCAGTTGCTATTGAGAAATAATAAAAATCATGTTCCACTAAAAGTATTAACTACATAAAAAGTTATATTCTTTTCAAGAACATGCTTTGCCATATATATTGACTAAAAATACTGGAAACGCCTATTAATAAAATGAACAATATTTACACTAAATAGAGTGTAGCTGATGAGTGACGACGAATGCATACGCAATTGATTTTTGAATCGGAGTCTAAAGAAGTTAGTAGACGAAGAAGCCAATGTTTGCTAAGTTTGGTTCGTTTATCCGTTTGGACGTTTGACTCGGTTGCAGGATTTGCCTAGTTGATGTTAGCTAGGCATGACACTAGTTTTGCTTTTGGGCCTTTGTTTCAAACACAGACAAACAATAATATTTGGGACCCAGCATGCCTATTTTTGAAGAAGAAAAATAAGTTTTTTTTTTGGCCCATAATAGGAGGAGGAGAAGAAGAAATTTGTGGTAGACTATCCATAAAATGGGGAGATGGTTTTCTAGAAATGGTTTTCCAGAAATGGTTTTCCAGTTTGGGATATGCAGACTTTTATTATTAACCATGGAATGTTGAAGAGCAAGAAACGTTGAATAACTATGCAGATGAAAGAGTAATTGGGAAAAAAGTTGCAGAGTTGAGGGAAAAGAAAAGAAGAATAAATAGATAGATAAATGTGGCTTCCAGGTGCAAAGGAATCAATAATTCATCGTAGAGGAAAAGGAAATGGATTGGTGGCAGTTGCTGTAGAAAAAGATAAAAAAGGGAGCAGACAGGCTCTCAAATGGGCTGCTGACACGCTTCTTTCCAGAGGCCAAACTCTTGTTCTCATCCACGTCTTGCACACAACCTCCTCACCTTTTACCAGTAATTCATCAACCAACTTAAACATCATGAATATATTTAACAGTAATAATCATTCATTCAACTTCAACTTCTCACTTTTCAAATGTTTAGGAGGCATACGCAGCACCAACTGGCCAGTTACATCTCCCAAGAAAGACAAACTTGTCAACATTACAAAGGATCTATTTGAAACCTTTCATTGTTATTGTTCACGCAAAGATGTATGTATGAATGTATGAATGTATAGATGTCCATAAAAAACCTGTTTGTTTATTCTTTTCAAATTGCTTACAGATGCTAAATATTTAATTTATCAGATACACTGTCTTGATGTCGTTCTCCAAGACATAGATGTGGTGAAAGGAATAACTGAATATGTCTATTATGCTGCAATTGAGAACTTGGTGGTTGGTGCAGCCTCTAGGCATGGCTTTATTAGGTAAGGTCCGACAGAATTACCTATTCTGATTTTCAACAATAGTGGACAGTACAGGAGCAATCTAATATGTACGCATGTATGTTGTGATTAATGCATACTCATCTTTGTTCAACTAAATGCAGATTCAAGACAAGTACACCAAGCAGCATATTAAAAGGAGCCCCGGATTTCTGTAGTGTGTATGTCATTTCTAAGGGGAGAATATCTTCAGTTAGGAGTGCTGCTCGAAGGGCCCCACATGCCTCCCCACTGCAGAGGCAAATAGAGTCTCTAAATGATGAGAATGGAAGTGAAAACGATACACCCTGTAGGCGGTTGAGCTTCAAAAGTTTGTTTCTTCAAACTAATCTTGTTTTGGTTATCACGTTTAGGTTAAATCTTTCTGATGAAATCACATATTTTGATACATGTTTTAACTTCAGGCAACAGGAAATCATCCAAAGCCATAGGCTTGCAAAGTGAATCCATGAAGTAGGTTTCCTCTTGAAGCCATTTCATACGACAATGAGATTATTTATGACAGTGATATTAACATAAATCATTTCTTGTCCAATCTATGATTGAAGCAAGATACAATCAGGCAGAAGATCAGGGACGATTGGAAGGTTATCCATGGATTTCGCCGAACATGACTCTGACATATCATTTGTAAGCTCTGACAGGCCCAGCAGCGTGCGTTCATCCTCTGTTTTCTATGACCATGTTGAATGTGCCAGAAATAGCCGAACTTCAACCAGTTCAGACCGTAGCTGGGGGTCAACATACATGAAACCGAAGTTCACCGAGCCCTGTTCACCGGACCATTTAGTTTCAGACGAAAGTAGCCGCTCATCACTTTCCAGTTTGCAAAACCATGTGAGCACTTTCCTGTTTTGATCAACTATGTATAGAATGGAATAGGTTACGATGTTTTATTTGTTGGATATCGAGAATCCTGCAACTAACACACAATGTGAACAAAGTATGTATTAGAGGTGATGGTTAATACTTGTTCAGGACGAAGTGGAAGCAGATGTGAGGAGGTTGAGGCTGGAGTTAAAGCAAACTATGGAAATGTACAGTAATGCATGCAAAGAGGCCCTAACAGCGCAGCAGAAGGTAAGTGCTTACGGTAATGATGTTATTTAGATTAAGGGAGGGTGGGAAAATGAAAAGGAAATAGAGAGAATAACGGTGTATGGTACAGTTACTGGAACTGCACAACTGGAGAGTTGAGGAAGAAAAGAAAATCGAGGATGCACGGGTAAACCAGGAAGCAGCAGAGGCAATTGCAGAGAAAGAGAAAGAAAAAAGTAAAGCAGCTAGGGAAACAGCAGAAATGGCAACGAGACTTGCAAGGCTGGAAACAAAGAGAAGAGCAAACGTGGAAGGGAAATGTCTGAAAGAAGCAGAGGAAATGAGGAAAGCGTTGAGAAATCTACAAGAGACAGATAAAAGATACAGGAGATACACATTGGAGGAGATTGAAAAGGCAACAAACGAGTTTTCTGAAGCACAGAAAATAGGGGAAGGGGGATATGGTCCAGTGTACAAGTGTTACCTCGATCACACAGCAGTGGCAGTGAAGATTCTGAGAGCAGGATCAGCACAGGGGGAAACACAATTTAATCAAGAACTGAACATACTAGGGGCCATAAGACATCCCAACATGGTGCTTCTGGTAGGAGCGTGTCCGGAAGAGGGAGTGCTGATATACGAATACATGGAGAATGGAAGCTTGGAAGACTGTCTGTTCGGAGGAAAGAAGGAGGAGATGATGAGTTGGGAGCTGAGGTTTGGAATAGCGGCGGAGATAGCGACGGGGCTGCTGTTCTTGCATCAGACAAAACCAGAACCGTTGGTTCACCGAGATCTAAAGCCCGCAAATATATTGCTGGATCACAACTATGTGAGCAAGATAAGTGATGTGGGACTGGCCAGGCTTCTGCCAGCTGCAGTGGCGGAGAACGAGACGCAGTGCCGCATGACTGCCGCAGCAGGAACCTTCTGCTACATCGATCCCGAGTACCAGCAGACCGGAATGCTGGGAGTTAAGTCTGATGTGTATTCTCTGGGAATCATTATTCTTCAGCTATTGACGGGAAGGCCCGCCATGGGCCTGGCCCTCCAGGTCCAACAATCCATCCAGAACGAGACCTTTGCCCAGATTCTGGACCCATCCGTCCCGGACTGGCCCCTCACAGAGGCCCTCTCCCTTGCCAACTTGGCACTCCAGTGCGCGCAGCTCTGCCGGAAGGACCGCCCTGACCTTGGCACCGTCCTCCTCCCTCAGCTCCAAATTCTCAGAGAGTTTGCCCGCCACCACCATGAACAACCTCCCCAGGAACAGGAAGTCCTCAGCGAACCCACTTCTCAACACTCCGGAAGCCCATCCACCCCTTCCCCCTCGTCAACCCCACCAGCAGACTATGTCTATGTAATTTAAGTGTTAACTTATCATTAAAAAACCAAGGTACGCAACTCAATTTATTCCTTTTGTCTCTCTTTTTTTCCTTTTATTTTTCTTCAAGTATTTTTGTCATTTCTTTGTCTAATTCTTTCATTTCTGTTTAGAAATTATCTTCTTTTTTTTTTTTTTTTTTTCAGATGGTACCACCTAGACGATAGCCAAGTGTATAAATGGTTTCTAAATTGTTAGAATTCAATTTAGAGTAAGTTGTTATTGCTTTAAAATCTCATTATTATTAATTCTTTAATTTTTATAGCCATACTTTTTATTTTATTGTTTTAAAAATGTCATATTTCAACTTATTTGTTTTGGTTGATTTAGAGATATTATATTAGGTTTTTAGAGATAGAGTTTTGAAATTAATGAGATAGGTTTTTATTAGCATGGTTCGATTTTGTTTGAATCATGACTAAGTTTTATATGTTTGTATATTGATATTTGATAGTTTGTCTTTCTTGTGTAGTTTTCTGCTGTGATTATATTTGATAAATGAGCAGAAGACATTTCAAGTTCAAGAGACAATTTTGGACAAAGCTAGGAAGTGTTTGTTGCAGATGTATATTTGGATATATATTTTATTATATAAAACTTTGTTTTGTATAAACTCTTTGCTGGATATATTATAACTGAATTTTATATATATGTGTGTAAATAGTGAAATACAAATGTTATTGGATTTATATATGTCAGATGTGTTATTCATCAATACAATTTATATTTTATTTCAATTTCTAAAGTATTGTTTTTAATATTTAAAATGATTTTAAAAATATTTCTTATATGAATTCTTAGTAGCATTTATTTAGATGTTTTTTATTATAACTGATTTTATCAAAATAAAGTTATCTAGCAGAAAACATTATCCGTTGAATAATTTTTAGAGTACATTTTTTTTATTTAATTCGATAAAATCTCAGAGCATCTATTTATATTAAATTATAGACATAAACATTTATAACAAATTATAAATATAAAATTTTCAGTCTATTATTTCATCAATTTAATTCATTACTTCTTTTACAACCTAACTAAATTGTATATTAAAGTTTATTTATTTTACTTTTTCTTGTTCTACGACATTTTTTTTTCTCGAGACATTTTTCATTCACTGATGAGTTAAAAAATAATTAAAATAATTAAGAAAATAAAATAACTCTAATTACATTATTTCAAAAATTTAAAATAAGAATTTTAAAGAAATTCCAAACTTTTTCCGTCATTTCTCAAATTTATCATGTTTTTAGAATATCTGCAACATTATCTATTTACGTATAATATATTATACAATCATTGTCGATAATTTTATTTCCAAACACACAAACACAAATAAGTATGGAGTAAGTTATCATTAAAACAATCATAAAATAAGATATATAAATAATAATCATATCAACCACCCATACCTAAAAATATTAGCAATAAGATTCCTAGTCCTCTAAATATAAACGATTCAATCATTTTAGATTACTCAATCCTCGATCATCAATGTCATCCCTAATATCACACACATAGACCCTTGGTCTATCCATTCATTAGCATCTATGCTAACAGTTGAAAATGAGACTTATTATTATTCTCAAATCATAAGAAATACATTCTCAAACCTTCTATTTGTAATAATCTAGTTCTCCTAAAAAGGGAAAT
>NW_014542170.1:133780-149627 GCF_000741045.1 Vigna radiata var. radiata
AGTTGAAAATGAGACTTATTATTATTCTCAAATCATAAGAAATACATTCTCAAACCTTCTATTTGTAATAATCTAGTTCTCCTAAAAAGGGAAATANNNAAACTAGGAAACCTAGGGAAAAATAAAATAAAATAAAATATTATGTATCAATCTTCCTCTAATTAGGAAGATCCTATAGATATTATCCCATATTACAACACTAACTACCTTACTATCACTATTATAATAACATCAATATCAACATAGCATAATTATTAACATCTCCAATACCATGATCATCGTCATAAATATACCACCATCATGAATATCCCTATCATGTACATCACCATGAACATCCACATTATCATGAACTCCATCATGAAAAGACTCAGTCACACTCCTATACCCTACCTCACCCACTTGTAGCTTTCCCATACAGGCAACCTGTAGGTTCCTCATACAAGCCCGCTTGAGTTGTCTCGCCTTCGCGGCTAAATGACCTATTTTCATATCACATAAGGACTAGGCAAAATATCATTCCCCTATACAAAAAAGGTTCAACACTCAAACACCACTCCTTTTTCACACACAAGGCTAAAAAGAGTCATTATCCCGTATCACACGGTAGATAGTCTCAGGATTTACTAGGTACATCAAGCAGACACATATCCCATGTCTCATGCTCATTGATCAACCACACAACTTTGTTCATTCCATCACTCATTCATGTTCTATTACTAATCAAAAGTCAAACCTGACCCTAAACACATCAATCATTCCCATTCCTTACTCAACATTATGATTTGTAGCCCTTGAAGCTTGTCCCTCCTCCATTCTTCCTAAAAACACATTTTTTCACCAAAAATACACTGGGATAATCAATTATCACCTTATGATAATCGATTATTCCAAATAGCTACAATACCCAATTTTTAGTTATACAACGTATGAAAGAATAATCGATTATTATCACAAATAATTGATTATTTTAGTGAGGAAACTAAAAAGCGATGCACAAATGATCGATTATCACTTAAGATAATCGATTATTGTCAGAACCCAAACTCATTCAAGACAAACATAAAGTATTCAACACAAGCATACGTCATCCCCAAATCACGAGGAAACATACTTAACACGTTATATATGCATTCAACTCTCACATACCCTTGTAAGTAGACCAATATACATACATTACATCATTTAAATGATATAAAACTCGTCATTATACAGATTACAACCTAAACAAGCCCAACATATTGCATATGATCATGATATCACTTTTTATAGCATACAATTGCACAATAAATCACCCAAACAACATACATTTCTCTCCTATTGGCATTAATACATATTATCATGGGAAACCCAACAAAATCATACATACTCTCATGAGAAAAATCTAACACAAAAATGATATAAACCCTATCACCATGTAGAACATATTCTCAAACATACACAAGTATAAAAACAAACATTATCTTTCGAGATAATCAAGAACATACCATATTTATCATACAACCAAACAAGAAAACAAAAGTAAGTTTTCACTTGGTCAATACTAGGGCTTTCTCTAACTACAATAATGAGACAACTCTAATCCTTTATTTCTCTTCCCAATATGTGCAACCTCCTTCTCACCTAGGGACATTTCTATCTTTTCTCTCCTTTTCTTGTTATGTTAGGGTGTAAAAGTATGCAGACCTTCTATTCTATTCTCTCTTTTCTTTTTTCCCCATCTATCTCTATCATTTTGTTTTAATAAATTCTCTTTTAATATCTAAAACCCACCAAGATTATATCTACTATTACTTCTCAAATACGTTTTAAAATATTAACAACTAAATCTTCTAAAAAAATTATGTTATCTTTTTATTAAATCTTCAAATTATTTAATTCACATGTTTCTCCTTTTTATACTCACATTTTAATTTCTTGTTCCTAATTAATAAAAGATAAAAGACTTTTTTATCCATAAACAAAAATATAAATAAAATTAAATAAATAATATAACAATGTTCTAACAAAAAATTATAAAAAAAATACTAATTATCAAATAAAAATATGAAAGTTTCAAGACTACCTTATTCTTAATTTTCTGGAGTCTTACCATCTCTTTCTTGCCAGTGTTCTCCGCCAAGATGTGTGAAAGCACCAGTTAAAAACGAACACAAAAACGGTAGAGATTGAAGCAAAGATGATTCTACAAATTTAACTGAATTTGCCTCTTGTTAAAAAGAAAAACTATAGGAAAACCTTACTAAGAGAAATTGATTTTCAAAATGAAGACCAATAGGAACATAGTAATTTCGTGAGAGAAAATAATATGCCAATCACGTTCCACCTCCTACGTCTTAGCATCCATTTTCCTAACATTAGTATACTACTATATTTTATTTGTTTTGATTTAATTTAATTGATTCATTGTGTAGTATGTTTTCTCCTTCAGACAACGGTAAAGATGAAGAAATTCTGCTCGGTGGCTGTGACAGCAATTGCGATCAATTCTTCATCACAAACAATTTGTAAGCATTATTAGATTTGCAATTTCAATTTACGATTTCAGGCAGATCCCATTCCAGACGACGATGGGGATTTATTCTAATTCAATGATGATGGAAAATGACATGGAGAGCGGTACTCTGTTTCTGGGGGCTTACCAGGACAAGCCCAAAGTTTCCCCCATGCGCATTAAACCTTACACCCCTCTGGTTCGTTCCTAAACTACAGCAATATAAGTGTTGTAAAATATTATCATGTAATTGCAATAGAAAGTTGTGCATTTGTAACGTTCATTTGTAACGTTAATATTATTATAATATTGCAAAAGAAAATTTTGCAACGTTAACTTTTGCTTGTGGTTAACGTTCTCATGCTAACGGTCATTTTGAATTGTTGCAACGTTCTGATCCTAACGGTCATTTTGAATTGTTGCAACGGTCCTCTACTTTTTCTATAAATATAGGATCCCATTTCAGTCTAAGAGGAGCACAAACATATTCCAATCTCTACTTTTTCTCTAAAAAAAACTTTCTCCTCCTCTTCTCTTCCTAAATCTCATATCTTGAGTATATATTAGTTCTGTGATATTTCGGATTCTGCTCAGCATAAATGTTCTGTCCTGTTCGTTATTTTGCTCCTGGGTGCTATCTTTTATGTGGGAGCCAGTACCTCTCCAATTATAGTGTTTGTCATCTCTGTTTGCATTCTCAGCTTCCTTGTTTCCATTTATCTTACAAAGTGGGTGCTCGCAAAAGATGAGGGACCTCCTGAAATGGTTCAGGTAAATCTATTTCCTATAATTAGTGCAATCTCTAACTTGTTGTCCATCTCCTCTAAGCATTCTTAAAATCAGCAATTTGGTTTTAGGAGATCGATATACAATAGGGGTTTTCTCAATAATCTACTATTTCTCTGTGGTTGAAAGACGAGTTTATTGCTTTTGAGTCCTATGAAAGAGGATCAGGTTGATTACCGTTGTCAAAATCATCCATACTACGAATTCCTTTTAAAGTTTGGGTGGTTCTCATCTTACTACTCAGTTATGTGGAATTCAGCTAGGTCCTAAACACAAATTCTAAGATGGTATTTAAACCCAATATTGGACCACCTGCATTTGTTTGTGCTCTAGACATATATTCCTAAGCATAAGGGTGTATGGTCATTGGGCTACCTACATATGTCCGTGCTACAGATGTCCAGTGTTGGCACCAAAGGGTGTGTTGAGATCTCACTCTGGCCCGAGATATGACCAATGTGAGCCCAAATTCTAAGATCCGAGTTACATATGAGAGGTTGAGATGAAATGATATTGCCACGTCGTTTGTACCCTTTCATACTGGTGGGGATATTTTACCGGAAGTTTATATTGTATCAGTCTACCCAGTTTGTGATTCTTGTTGAAAAATATACTCCTCGGGGAAAGCATTTGTATGTGTTTGTGTGTGAAATAGCACTTTTTGGTGACTATTGTTTCACTTTTATAAGGTTAGATTGTTAATTTGATTTGGATTGGAGGGCATGACGTAGAGTAGCACGTATAGAGTAGTAATGATTAAAGCTTGCCTATTTTCTCTCTTTTTGTTGAACCAGTTTTTTCAATTGACAAAAGTCTGAGTGTTTAAGTTATTATACATCTTAGTGCCTTTTATGATGATTGATTGACAGTTGGATCGCATCACTATGAACCCTTGTTTTCTTGTCCTGAGCTTATCATATTGCTTTCTAGATAGCAGATGCTATACGAGATGGAGCTGAAGGATTTTTCAAGACCCAGTATGGTAGTGTATCGATGGCCATATTGCTTGCTGTTGTTATTCTATGCATATATTTGTTTGGTGGCAGTACAACTCCTCAACAGGAATCTTCTGGCCTGGGGAGGTAATGTCATAAAGTATTTATGCTGTGAATACTTTTAGTACTGTTTACTTGTTCTTATCTGTCATAGTCATCCTATTTCAGGTCAACTTCTGCATACATCATTGTAGCTTCTTTCCTTTTAGGTGCTCTTTGTTCGGGTATTGCTGGATATGCAGGGATGTGGGTGTCAGTTCGTGCCAATGTCAGAGTTTCTAGTGCTGCAAGAGAAGCATTGCAGGTTAAACCATCATTACTTCATTATCAGTTTCTGTGTAAACTATGAACAGTTCACTATTCGTGTTTTAACTTGAAGGAATTTGTACAGGTAGCTACTCGTGCAGGTGGTTTATCTGCCCTCATTGTTGTCGGTATGGCTGCAATTGGTATAGCAGTCCTTTATGCCACATTTTATGTTTGGTTAGGAGTGGACTCACCTGGTTCAATGAAGGTTACTGATTGTAAGTGTAGACTTCTCCCCTAACCTGTCATCATAGAAAATTTTATAAAATTTGAAATTTCAACATTGTTATTATTCAACATACATAGTGCTCTTTATGTTTCATCAATATCTTTTCAAGCTAGTTTTCTATGTTTATAATTTGGGGAGTTTTTATGTTCATTTGTAAACTGAAAATAAAAAAGAGAGCCAAGTGGTGAACTTTGGGAGGTTTGATTGAGGTCATAAATGGTTCCTTATATAATTTCTCATTAAATGTTCCCACTTGACTTAAATTGAGCCAACGGCCAATAATTAAATTGACTGAAATAAATTTTAGCTTATATTCCAACAATTATTAAGGTTTATTGATAGTCTGTCTAACTATGGGATGATTCAATCTTTTTTCCATTATCTCACCTATTCTCTCTCTAATTGTGTTTATTTTTGAACATTTTTGTTTTCCCTCTCAGTACCTCTACTTCTAGTTGGATATGGATTTGGTGCCTCTGTTGCTCTATTTGCTCAGTTAGGTGGTGGAATATACACGAAAGCAGCTGATGTTGGAGTAGACCTAGTTGGAAAAGTAGAACAGGGAATACCTGAAGATGACCCTAGAAATCCTGCTGTTATTATTACTGATCTGGTAATTGTTTTTTTGTTTTTGTTTAATTTGTTTGGATGAGTCTATGCATTAAAATTTATTGGTTGCTTAATTTGGTTAATACTTGTTCAGGACGAAGTGGAAGCTGATGTGAGGAGGTTGAGGCTGGAGTTAAAGCAAACAATGGAAATGTACAGTAGTGCATGCAAAGAGGCCCTAACAGCGAAGCAGAAGGTAAGTGCATACGGTAATGGTAATATTTAGATTAGGGGAGGGTGGAAATGAAAAGGAAACAGAGAGAATAACGCTGTATGGTACAGTTACTGGAACTGCACAACCGGAGAATTAAGGAAGAAAAGAAACTAGATTTTGTTGCTTTAGTTGCTCAGTTGGGTTGTGGAATATACACAAAAGCAGCTGATGTTGGAGTAGACCATGTTGGAAAAGTAGATCAGGGAATACCCTAGAAATCCTGCTGTTATTGCTGATCTGGTAATTGTTTTTGTTTTCGTTTAATTTGTTTCGATGAGTCTATTATGTATGCATTAAAATTTGTTGGTTGTTTAATTTGGTTAATTGTTCAGGACGAAGTGGAAGCTGATGTGAGGAGGTTGAGGCTAGAGTTAAAGCAAACAATGGAAATGTACAGTAATGCATGCAAAGAGGCCCTAACAGCGAAGCATATGCTAAGTGCATACGGTAATGATGTTATTTAGATCAGGGGAGGGTGGAGTGAAAAGGAAATAGAGAGAAGAACATTAGTTAAATAAGAAATTACGCCTTTCTGTATCATCTTTTCGATTTCACAACCTCATGTCTCAAGGTTATGAAAAACACCCAAACTTGGTTTGGTTTTAAATATGTAATTTAAGTAAAGAATGTTAACTTATCATTAAAAAACTAAGGTACACAACTCAATTTAATCCTTCTCTCTCTTTTTTCCTATTTTTGTCATAATTCCTGTTTTGAACTTACCTTCTTTTTTCTGATGGTTTATAAATTCTTTAGAGTAAGTTGTTATTTCTTTAATTTTTATTACTTTTTATTTTATTATTTTGGTTGATTTAGTGATATTTCATTATGTTCCAGAAGCCTTGGGTGGATTTTCAAGTCCTTTTTACTTATGGATGCTCAGGTTTTTAGAGATAGAGTTTTGAAATGAACGAGATAGGTTTTTATTTTTCTTTTGAATGATGTTTGTATATTAATGCTTGACAGTTTGTCTTTCTTGTGTAGTTTATATTTCATAAATGAGCAGAAGACATTTCCAGCTCAAGAGACAATCTGAGGAAGTGTTTATTGCAGATTATATTTCGATATATATTTTCTTATATAAAACTTTCTTTTGTAAACTCTTTGCTGGATATATATGTGTGTAAATAATGAAATACAATTTATATTTTATATCAATTTATAAATTGTTTTTATATCAATTTAGTAGTATTTATTTATATTCTTAGTAGTATTTATAAATTGTAAATAATTGATTTATCAAAATAAAGTTATCTAACAGAAAACATTTATAACAAATTATAAACATAAAATTTTCAGTCTAAACAAAGGATGCTTTAGGTTCTATTGGTGTTTGAAACAATTTTGTCTTCTCAATGTTATTATATCTCTAGAGTTGAATCACTTGCTGTCGTTACTCTTCAGTTTTCTATTTAATCAATTTAATTAATCATTTTTTTACAACCTAACTAAATTGTATATTTAACAGAAAAAGTTCATTTTTTTTTACAACATAACATTTACCTTTTTCTTTTTGTGATCCAAAACATTTTTTTTGGCTCGAGACTTTTTTCATACACTAAGAAGACGTCAAAAAGAAAATGTATTCACATAAACAATTAAATTAACATAGTTCAATTTAACCTGGTCAATCACATATAAAACATGGTCCTCACAAAGTGTAAAAATCCAATAAATAACATAGTTTTCTTTTGGTAAAATACTTTTTTTTTCTCCAGTTTTGGTCGGTAATATTCGAAATGCTTTCCATTTGTTTTTTCTGATCACTTTAGTTCTAAAAAACGTAATTTGTATTTAATTTAGTCATTTTTATTTGTATTCAATTTAGTCATTTTTCTGTTCACGTAATTTATGTTCAATTTAATCCTTGTTTGGTTCACGGAGTTTGTAAAAAAAACTAAATTAAACAAAAATTACGTAAAAAGAACTAAATTGAACACAAATTACGTTCTTTATCACATTGAACAAAAAAGTAAAATGGAGACCATTCCGAATATTCTAAACCAAAACTGGGACAAAAAAGGTATTATACCTTTCCTTTTTACAAAACAATTTTATTTTTTTTAAAAAGTTACAACAAAACCTAACATATTATAGTACCATATAAATTTCTCCAAATAATTAATTTTAAGCTTATTACATATTCTGCAAATATTTTTTCTCCAGATAATTTTCCTTTAAAACTACGTGTATTTTTTCTGTTAACCATGTTTAAATATTTTTTTTTTCTACTTGTCTATATATACTTGACATAAACATTAAGGTGTCACTAGTGCAAAAACAACGTATCGTGTTTAATGTCGAATCACTCAGCCAACATTAAAAATGTTTAAAAATGATTGGTGACATTTTTGTAAATAAATACAATTATTAAACGTAGTTTAGAATTGTAATTCGACGTAAAAGATATAAAACGTCCGAGCGTTAAAATTTATTGAATTAAAAAAAATTGAGCGCTGATAATGACATATTCTGCTATGATTTCAGTAGTGAATTGAGAGAAAATGTCAACTCTTTCTTAGCTTTATACCTTCCTTATGCCTCAATTTGTTAAGTTTCTAAGTAGCTACATCTTTAGTTGAATTCATTTAAATTGCTCCACTAATCCCCACTTTTTGGTTGTTAGATCATGTACATGAAGCTTGTTGGCCAAACCGACGAATGGAAGAACCACAGAAGCAAGAATGATTGTAAAAGAGGAAATTTTGAGCAAAGATTGATGCTGCCGCTGGGGTGCAGCTGGGGTGTAGCTGAGCCCCATTCTCCTCTGGAATGCTGTAGCTGGGGTGCAGCTGAGCGCCCTGCTCTCTGGAAGGCTGTCGCTGGGGTGCAGCTGAGCGCCCTGCTCTCTGGAAGGCTGTCGCTGAGGTGCAGCTGGGGTGCAGCTGAGCGCCCNGCTCTCTGGAAGGCTGNNGCTGAGGTGCAGCTGGGGTGCAGCTGAGCGCCCAGCTCTCTGGAAGGCTGCAGCTGGGGTACAGCTGAGCGGTGGCAATGCTGATGTGGAAAAATTAGGTCTTTTTAGACCTAAAACGCGAGGGGCTTTGGATCTTTTTGCACCCAGACTCGTTTTCTCTCATTTTGGAGCTCTTGGAGGCAGCTTGGAGCTGGGGAACACTCCTTCTTCATCCTTGGGTCTCCTTTCTTCTTCCGTTTCCACCATTGTTGTAAGCTCAAGCTCTCCATTCATGGAGAGCTAGTTTCATAGTTGTTGGGGGATTGTTGTAGCCACTGAACTTTTATGTAAATCATTTTGTTTTGAATGAAAAGATGCCTCTTTCATTGATTGTTAGTGTTTGATTTCTTCTCTTTAATGCTTGTTGTGAAATTGCTACTCATAACTTGATTTTAGGGTTGCTTAATATTGGAAAATGTTGGGTAAATCCGGATTTGGGTTAAACACCTAAAGGAAATAGTATCTAGGGATAGAACTAGGCCCTTTGGTTGTCTTAAAATCTCATTTCTTAATGCGGAACTAATTGTTAGGTTTTCCAAGGGATTGGAGCTTAATAAGGAAGTCTAGGCTCTTTCTACCAAAGGATTGGGGTTTGAGTAATTTAGTAGATTGACTTTGACAATTTAATGAAGAGGAAGTAATTTTATTTACATAAGAGTGAAGTCGGTGAAAGCATACCCCCAACAATATCATTCCATTGCATTTCTTATCTCTCCATTTCAAAGTGTTTGAGTGCTCACTTTTATCATTTATGTTTTATAGTTACTTTAATTTCACTAAAACTCAAATCATGGAAACATTCTTTAGTCTAGGTTAGTTATAAATTATACGATTGTCTAGTTTCACGAGTCTCTTGGGAAACGATTTCCGGTCTTACCGGTTTATTACTTTAGACGATTTGGTACACTTGCCAAAGAGTTAACAAGCGCGAGATTGAAAATTCATTCACTTTATCTTAGCGCGCGAAACCCTTTTCTTTGCTCAAACGTTTTTCGAATGAAGTTTAACAATCATCACATGTAATCTTTCTTTCATTTTATACAAATGCATGTCAATTAATCACTTTAGGTATGATTTTCGTTTGTTTTCACTAACTATTCTCGTGTTCTTGTCCTTCATAGGTGCATTATGCTCACTCTCTCATTGGAGGCAACACTTTATTCTGATGAACTCACCTTTTAAAGGTTAGTTTTCGTTTACGTTTTGAAGAACTTATTTGTTGATAACTTGTTTGTTATTTTTTTGTTGAACTTTTTTGTTGTTGTTGTTGTTTGGTTGAACTTGTTTGTTGTTATTATTTGATTAAACTTCTTTGTTGTTTGCTATTGTTCTTTGATTGATTTTATATTATTGTTCATAGTTCATGCTTTATAAAATACTAAAAACTGAAATTGGTTGTTTTTCTGCTTTTCAGGTCTCGTAGAGTTGTAAAAAGGATCACAGTTAATTGAAAAAAATGATTAACGTCTTATATTGACAAAATTCGACATTAAATTAACGTCGAATTTTATTCGACGTAAAATTATCATCTCCTGATATGACGTTGTTCTCGAATTCGACGTGAACGACAAAAAATATTCGATGTTAACGTTGTTTTTGTACTAGTGTGTTCATTTCAAATAAGAAAACAAAAACAATAAACATACACAAATAGAAAAAGGTAAGTTAATGTACCAACATTTTATAATCTAACACATTCATAATGTACAAGTTTATCAACTATGTTTGTTAAAAATATCACAAATTCATATGTCCACACAAACAGTTGACACCAACTCAATTTGGATACATGTCTTTAACATAGGGTTTCAACGTAGGCATCCACTTGTAGTGGTATTTATACTCTACAGAGTCATAAACAAAGGGGTTGTTACCTTACAACCTACAAGCTTAGTCTCCTTTATTACCTTACAACCTTTCTACTTATATGCTTAAACTTTTAATATTAAAATATGCGGCTCATTATTTAAAAAACCCTATTATTTCTAATACATTTTTTCTATACTCTTACACTTACTTTGTATATTCTTTTTCATAATATTTCTCTAAATATATTTCATAATTTCATATATAATAAAGTCAAATCATGATAATATATATATATATATATATATATATATATATATATATATATATATATATATATATATATATATATATGATTACATCGTAATGGTCGAACAAATATCTAATCAAAGAATATTACCATTAATTAACTATTTATATTTAAAAATAAAATTATATATTTTTCTTAATTTATTTAACATCATTATTTTTATTCTTTTGAAATTCTAAATAATATTTTTCTTAAAATTGGACGAAAGTAATAAATGAACAACAAATGAATAGCATATATGCGAAGCGTGATTGTTTATATAATTCTAATGGATATGATGAAATACCACTAAAAAACTGTTTTTTAATAGAATATTTATTTTTATTACAGAAACACTTGTGTCTTGACTTTTGATAATGAGTTGGTATTTATTAATATAAGCATGGCAAAAGTTGAAAATGCCAAAGGACACTCTTTCCGTTTTCATTAAGTACAGTTTAAGAATATAAATATAAAAAATGAAACAATTAATATTAGTTTTGAATTTTAAAAATAAGATTTAAATAGATATAAAAATGGCTAAATTATGGTAGTGTGTATTAATTATTGATATTAATAATATTCATTAGTAGTTAGAGGGAAGGGAATCACATGAGTAAGTAGCCAATTAGAATGCAGTTAAGACGAGATGTCGCAATGCTATTGGATGTCTCTGACATGTTAAGAAGAGAGTGTCTTATATATGTAAATTAAGAAATGTAAGAATGAAGAGAAGAAGGACGAACGTGAAATAGAAATAGTTAGTATAGTATTATATTTTATTTGATTTTGATTTAATTTAATTGATTCATTGTGTAGTGTGTTTTCTCTCACATGCATTTCTCCTTCAGACAAAGGTAAAGAGGAAGAAATTCCGCTCGGTGGCTGTGACAGCAATTGCGACTAATTCTTCACCACAAACAATTCGTAAGCATTATCAGATCTGCGATTTCAATTTACGATTTCACTCAGATCCCATTCCAGACGACGATGCGGATCTATTATAATTCAATGCCAAATCGAATCCAAGCATAAGCATTTGGATGGGATCTATATCCATCTTTGTTAGTTAGTTAGGCACTGATGCAGTATCATTTGCTGCATTATTCATTCAAATGTATGATAAATAATTTTTTGTCATTAATTTTGGGCAGTCTCAGCACTAACTCCTGTTGCGGCTGCGGAGAGGAGCGAGAAGGAAGGCGTTGCAGTTTGATTCCCTAAAGAAGCGTAAATTGTTGTCTGGGTGTTTGAAAAGACAATTCAAAATTCAGCGACCGGGTTCAGGGGCTGACTTGCCCCAACTAGGTGGTGAGTACAACCCTTATTCTGTAGCGCGGAGGGTGAGTTCCACCCATTCCATAATGATGGAAAATGACATGGAGAGCGGTACTTTGGGTCTGGGGGCTTACCCGGACAAGCCCAGAGTTTTCCCAAACATGCGCACCAAACCTTACACCCCTCTGGTTCGTTCCTAAACTATAACAATATAACAAAATGCTCACTTCTTCATTATATATCTATCTGTATATCTCGAGATCATTCCCCTTCCCCTGAACGTTCTTCAACTTATCAAATGTCCACTCCTGTTTTACACTTTTCTGTAGATATTTCGGATTCTGCTCAGTATAAATGTTCGTGTCCTGTTCGTTATTTTGCTCCTTGGGCTGGGTGCTATCTTTTACGTGGGAGCCAGTACCTCTCCAATTATAGTGTTTGTCATCTCTGTTTGCATTCTCAGCTTCCTTGTTGCCATTTATCTTACAAAGTGGGTGCTCGCAAAAGATGAGGGACCTCCTGAAATGGTTCAGGTAAATCTATTTCCTATAATTAGTGCAATCTCTAACGTGTTGTCCATCAACCTCCAAGCATTCTTAAAATCAGCAATCTGGTTTTAGGAGATCAATATAACAATAGGGGTTTTCTCAATAATCAACTATTTCTCTGTGGTTGAAAGACGAGTTTATTGCTGTGAGTCCTATGAAAGAGGATTAGGTTGATTACCGTTGTAAAAATCATACATAGATTATTGATAGAACCACGAAGTCCTTTTACAGTTTGGGTGGTTCTCATCTTACTATGTGGAATTCAGCTAGGTCCTATACACAAATTCTAAGATGGTATTAAAACCCAATATTGGACCACCTGCATTTGTTTGTGCTCTAGATATATATTCCTAAGCATATGGGTGTATGATCATTGGGCTACCTGCATATGTCCATGATACAAATGTCTAGTGTTGGCACAAAAGGGTGTGTTGAGATCTCACTCTGGCCTGAGATATGGCCAATGTGAGCCAGAATTCTAAGAACCGAGTTCCATATGAGAGGTTGAGATGAAATGATATTGCCACATCGTTTGTACCCTTACATACAGGTGGGGATATTTTACTGGAAGTTTATATTGTATCAGTCTATCCTGTGTGTGATTCTTGTTGAAAAATACACTACTTAGGGAGAAAGCATTTGTGTGTGAAATAGCACTTTTTGGTGATTATTGTTTCACTTTTATAAGGTTAGAATGTTAATTTTATTTGATTGGAGGGCATGAAATAGAGTAGTACGTATCGAGTAGTAATGATTAAAGCTTGCCTATGTTTGGATTGGTCACGTGAGAAGAATACCAATTGAGACTATAGTGAGAAAAGAGGATCATATGACAGATAGCCTGATTATAATGGCTACTGGTGTATCCTTTGTTTGGTCTTTTAGTAAAAACCATTAAAAAAGACAACAAAATTTTAGAACAAAAGAAGGTGTAAATAATTTTAGTGAAAAATTGCTTTATAATAGAGCCTAATGGTTTGGGTTGATCAATGTGGCCAACCTCACTTAGTGAGATACTGCTTTATTGTTGGCGTATCAACTTCAAAGGAAACAACTCTTAGACCTCATCCCTAGTCTCTCTTCTTACTTTCCTTGTTTATATAGATTTGTAGAGCTCTGTAGTATTGATCCCCATCAAATGATTATGGAACAGTGATTCCTACATTTTTCTTAACCGGGATAAAGTATCCATGAAAGTTTGCAAGAAAACTTCTACAGTTTGGGTTCTACACCCGGCTTAATGTTTTTCAATGTGGTCCCTACATGAACAATTCTAACACTGTTTATAACTTTAGCAAATGGTGGGAATCAATTTGTGAATAATTTTTCATGTAGAGACGAAATGCAAAGGTACTTTTTTGTGAAGACTAAGGTGAAAAGCAGTGCCAAGTCTAGGGACCAAATTTTTAGTTGAACCCTTGGTTGATTACAAAATTATTGTTAATGAATATTGTTTTTTTTTTCTCTTTGCTATTACATTCGATAAAAAAAACTTGAGAAGTGAGAGCATGCAAATATTTAGTTTTTGTTATTTAGTTCTATTTTCTCTTTTTTGTGGGGTGGGACAAGAAACTATCATCCGACATCCAAGAAAATTTCCTTTCCTTTTAATCATAATGGGGGAAATATAAACCTAGACACAGGTAGGGCTTGTTAAATTTCTTGTTTGCATATCTTCAAATATAAAACGTACCAAGAGATTTTCTTATGAATATAATTCTAGCAGTGGAACCTTTTGTTAATATGCTTTCATGCACTGAGCCTGATTTGTTGAACCAATTTTTTCAATTGACGAGAATAGTCTGAGTGTTTAAGTTATTATACATCTTAGTGCCTTTTATGATGACTGATTGACAGTTGGATCGCAACACCATGAACCCTTGTTTTCTTGTCCTGAGCTTATCATATTGCTTTCTAGATAGCAGATGCTATACGAGATGGAGCCGAAGGATTTTTCAAGACCCAGTATGGTAGCATATCCAAGATGGCCATATTGCTTGCTGTTGTTATTCTATGCATATATTTGTTTCGCAGTACAACTCCTCAACAGGAATCTTCTGGCCTGGGGAGGTGATGTCATGAAGTATACATGCTGTGAATACTTTTAGTACTGTTTACTTGTTCTTATCAGTCATAGTCATCGTGTTTCAGGTCAACTTCTGCATACATCACTGTAGCTGCATTCCTTTTAGGTGCCCTTTGTTCGGGTATTGCTGGATATGTAGGGATGTGGGTGTCAGTTCGTGCCAATGTCAGAGTTTCTAGTGCTGCAAGACGGTCTGCAAGAGAAGCATTGCAGGTTAAACCATCATTACCTCATTATCAGTTTCTGTGAAAACTGTGAAGAGTTCACTATTCGTGTTTTAACTTGAAGGAATTTGTACAGGTAGCTACTCGTGCAGGTGGTTTATCTGCTCTCATTGTTGTTGGTATGGCTGTAATAGGTATAGCGGTCCTTTATGCCACATTTTATGTTTGGTTGGGAGTGGACTCACCTGGTTCAATGAAGGTTACTGATTGTAAGTGTAGACTTCTCCCCCTAACTTGTCATCATAGAATATTTTTTAAAGTTTGAAATTTCAATATTGTTTTTTTCAACATACATGGTGCTCTTTATTGTTTCATCATTATCTTTTCAAGCTAGTTTTCCATGTTTATAATTTGGTGAGTTTTTATGTTCATTTGTAAACTGAATAAAAAAGAGAGCCAAGGTGGTGACCTTGGGGGAGGTTTGATTGAGGTCATAAATGGTTCCTCATATAATTTCTCATTAAAGGTTTCCACTTGACTTAAATTGAGCCAAAGGCCAATAATTAAATTGACTGCAATAAGTTTTAGCTTATATTCCCACAATTATTAAGGTATATTGATTGTTTGTCTCACTATAGCATGATTAATTTTTTGTCCATTATCTCACCTATTCTCTCTCTAATTGGTGTTTATTTTTGAACATTTTTGTTTTCCTTCAGTACCTCTTCTTCTAGTTGGGTATGGATTTGGTGCCTCCTTTGTTGCTCTATTTGCTCAGTTGGGTGGTGGAATATACACAAAAGCAGCTGATGTTGGAGCAGACCTTGTTGGAAAAGTAGAACAGGGAATACCTGAAGATGACCCTAGGAATCCTGCTGTTATTGCTGACCTGGTAATTGTTTTTAATTTTGTTTAATTTGTTTCGATGAGTCTATGCATTAAAATTTGTTGGTTGTTTCATCTGGGTGTTACCAAGGTTATCAAACTTGTGAGTTTACGTAAACTCGTGAGAGTCGAGTAAACTCGTGAGAGTCGAGTAAACTCGTGAGAGTCGAGTAAACTCGTGAGAGTCGAGTAAACTCGTGAGAGTCGA
>NW_014542170.1:149707-159674 GCF_000741045.1 Vigna radiata var. radiata
AACTCGACTCGTGAACTCGACTCGTGAACTCGACTCGTGAACTCGACTCGTGAACTCGACTCGTGAACTCGACTCGTGAACTCGTAGGAGTTTACTTTAGATGAAAAATACATTATAAATAATATCTTAATTCAAATAAGTCTATAAAATTATAGATATATAGTTCATAAAAATAAATATTGTAAAACATAAATACTTGGATTATTGTCATTAATTTTGATGCATTTCATTAAATATATAATAAAAAAACACCAAATGACCTTGTTTTTCTTAATTTTTCTCCCTTTCAAACTCGTAGAATCTCTCCAAACTCGCGATTCTACACGAACCTACCGATTTCACAATTAATTCTATCGAATTTACGCAGGAAAGAGTTTACTTCCGAGTTAACTCGGAAGCCATGTATGGGAATGTAAACTCGTAAGAGTTTAAGAGTTAACTCGAGAGTTTGATAACCATGGGTGTTACATTACTGCTTAATGTGTGTTTGATTTGTTGTTTGCTTGTGCACATTCCAAGTCAGTTTAATGGAAAGACATGTTAGAGGAAGGATTAAGTTGAACGTTTGTGTTAGGGTTTCTAACTGAAATCAAACACTCTGTTAATGTTCTTTGAAATGCAGGAGAGTTTGTGGAAATGATTTTGGAATAATATTATATCTTTATACTTAACTTGAGAAGTATGTCTGCTTTCCATGATTCATTTTTTAATTACATCAGTATTTGTTATGGTTCTATTTAAAGGTGGAAACACAAAAAAGCCTCATACCACTATATGAGATTGAAACACAAAAATGTATAACTGAACCAATTGAGGGTGTTCCCTGATTTGAAGTTTCTGAATATTTGCATTTATGTTTAATTTGCCAGAGACTTGTGAGATTCTCCAAATTTTATTATCATTTTTTGTTTTCCAACCTATTGGATAGAGAACAAAGTGCATTGATCTTTTGACTATAATATTTAGCTTTGAGCCTTGCCTGTAAGAGAATAAAGGAAATATTGTTATGAAAAACATTATTAACTGATAAACATACTGGATTTATATTTTTATCTTTTGTAAAATTGATTGATATTTGCAAAAGTTACATAAGATCAATGAGAAGAACTGTTTAATGTTTATAATTTCCCTGACTTGTGCTTTTGTTTGTTTCTGCCGATACTTTTTTCTGAACTTGTGCTTCCATCGGTACCATATTGGTTTTGTTTGGATTTTAAGGTTGGTGACAATGTGGGAGATTGTGCTGCTCGAGGTGCTGATCTCTTTGAAAGTATTGCCGCTGAAATAATCAGTGCCATGATACTTGGTGGAACAATGGCCCAACGTTGTAAAATTGCAGGCAAATACTTGAGTTGCTCTATTGTGTCTCTTTCTTGCTTACTTCTGATCTATTATTTGTATGTGTGCCCATCCAATATGATGTTTTCTCTTTTGATTCAGATCCATCGGGCTTCATCTTGTTTCCTCTTGTTGTTCATTCCTTCGATTTGGTGGTATCATCAGTTGGAATATTTTCTATTAGGGGAACACGTGAAACTGGATTAATGGCTCCCGTGGAGGATCCGATGACAATTCTTCAAAAGGGATATTCTTTTACGATAGTCTTAGCTGTTCTGGCATTTGGTTTGGTAATAGTTAATCTTCATTTGTGTTCTTTTAATTTAACATTTTTATATTTTTAGATTGGCCAAACATTCAATGTTCCAATTGCCGTACTTTGTTGACAATGAAATCTCTTTGCCAATTATGACTAAAACAACGTATCTCATCCTTTCTCAAAAGTTTGTTCACTGGTTATTTTCTGCCTAATTTTTAATTGAATTACTTTTGCAGTCTACCCGCTGGTTACTTTACACTGATCAAGCACCTTCAGCATGGTTCAATTTTGCCTTGTGTGGGTTGATTGGTATTATCACTGCATACATTTATGTCTGGATTGCCAAGTATTATACTGACTACAAGCATGAGCCTGTACGCATATTAGCCCTTTCCAGCTCCACTGGCCATGGGACTAATATAATTGCTGGAGTCAGTTTGGGTCTGGAATCTACTGCTCTTCCTGTCCTTGTCATCAGTGTGTCAATTATCTCAGCTTTCTGGCTGGGTCAGACCTCTGGACTAGTAGACGAATCAGGAACCCCAACTGGTGGGTTGTTTGGCACTGCTGTGGCAACGATGGGAATGCTAAGCACTGCTGCCTATATTCTTACCATGGATATGTTTGGCCCAATAGCCGATAATGCAGGAGGAATTGTGGAGATGAGTCAGCAGGTAGTTATTGCCAGAATAATATGGTCCATTGTGTTATGAGATTTCTCATGTCATGCGTACTGACATTCAACCTGTTTTCAGCCTGAAAGTGTCCGAGAGATAACGGATGTCCTTGATGCTGTAGGAAACACTACCAAAGCTACCACCAAAGGCTTTGCTATTGGTTCTGCTGCTCTTGCATCTTTCCTTTTGTTTAGTGCTTATATGGACGAAGTTTCTGCTTTTGCTCATGAACCTTTTAAACAGGTGTGCAGGACTAGCTCCTAGCTAATGAAGTATAAATTTGTCCTTATTATATTTCCATGCAGTTCTTTTTGTGCGTTTGGGGTGGGTTCCTAGCTTACAGATGAAAATTGGAGACCATAGCATACCATACCAAAAATAACATGTTTTAGGTATCCTAAGTCCATCATACTAAACAATATAGAACTAGAGAGTGGCATAAACTGTAGGAATCAAGAGGGGCGGAATGGAGGGCAGAAGTCCTTCGAGTGTTATTTGGAATTAAGGTATTGCTCAAGTTTAAGGGAAAATTGTACTTCATGAATATATAGACTTGAAATGTTGTATGGCACTAAATGTTGTTTGGTAAAAGATCCAATGAGAGAATAAACTTAAATAGCATAGATGAGTGTTTTGTGGTAGAAAAGTGGGGGTATAAAAGACACAATTAGAAATTAATGCATTAGAGAGAAAGTTGGGGGCAACACCTGTTATAGAAAAAATGTAAGGGTTGCCTTATGTGGGGGCAGTGCATAAAAGGTCTTGCTCCTAAGGACGACTACCTCTCACTCCTCAATTCCCCCACTCTTTCTTCCTTATTCCTTTTGTTTTATGTCTTCCAAACTCATGACCTATGACAATTTCGATTAGCATGATTAATTTGTGAGGCCTGACACAAGTATTTAGAAACTTTTAAAAAAGTTATTCTTCAGTACCCACACATATGATAACTTGAATCTTTTGTCCTTGATATTTTAGAAAAAAACATTAGAACGTGACAAGTTGGATTTGTTTTTCCTGGCTTCATTCTTCCTTGAAATCTTGGAATTTTGGAGAAAAAAAAATATGATGAGAACAGTAGGAAAATATAGTACCAAATTCATCAAATGTATTTTAAGATCAACTCCTTGGAAACTTCTGTAGAACTTCAAGATATGTATCTAATGCCTGCATGCTTCACATGCTGAAATTATGCTACACGGCTATTGTTGGGCCTGTATTTCCTGCCAGTTCCTTTCACCTCAGCTTTCCATTTCTTATCCCACTGCAGTGGTGTCTCTCAGCCTCTAGTCCAATTCTGTCCATTCCATTCTTCTAAATTTTTGGTTCAAAGCTACTTAAATAGATTCTAAGAGAACTTTGCTACATGTTGGATTGAATGCTTAACACTAGGCCAAAAGCTATAGTTGATACTCAGAGTGCAACTCTTTTTACCTATGAGCATAATGACCTATGATCATGATTTCATTGTAACTTGGTTCACCTGACCTCCGCTTGACTATTGATGCCACCAACAAAAATCTCCCCCTCTCCGTTAGGAACCAAACTCGAAATCTTGACCCTGTTTTCAATTGTTGGATTAAGAATTTACTATTAGGTCAATAGTTATAACCTATAGTTAGGGTAAACTCTTTCTAGTGTAACCACCCAAGGGTCACACTTTGATTATAACTTGGTCCACTTGCTTCATAGGACAATTTATATCATCCACAACACTATTTCTATTCCAACATAGCTTCATAGGACAATTTATATCACCCACAACACTACTTCTATTCCAACATAGATTGAATATGTCCAACAAGAATAAAATATTCAAGCTAGATGTAAATTTAATTATTTGCTGCATTGGGAAGAAATTGCCTTTATAATGTCTGGTTTGAAAGATTAAAGATGCATATACCAAAACCAAAACACGTGCATTTTTAGGGACTGAACATATTGAAGTCACCACCCTGATTATTATATTATTATTTTTATTACTTTCTCTCATCATTGGTTCTTCTAAGTGCAACTTGTGATTGAGTTACAGGTTGATATTGCAATTCCCGAAGTTTTCGTTGGTGGTTTGCTAGGTTCCATGCTTATATTTGTCTTTAGTGCTTGGGCCTGTTCTGCAGTTGGCAGGACTGCACAAGAGGTTGTTAATGAAGTGAGAAGGCAGTTCATTGAGAGGCCGGGTATAATGGTGAGTTTATGTTTGTAATGTAATTATTTGTATCTCAATTAAGTTTTGATAATCTCTCTTTTTTTCTTGTTTATACTTTCGACAGGATTACAAGGAAAAACCAGATTATGGTCGCTGTGTTGCTATTGTAGCTTCTGCATCATTAAGAGAGATGATAAAACCTGGTGCTTTGGCAATCATTTCACCTATTGTAGTCGGTGCGTTAAGTTTTAATTATGATTGCACATATATGATCACTAGTGAAAGCTGGGTAGAATGGAAACAGTTATGCTAATTTTCTTGTTTTATAACCATGTGACCAACATAATGGCTGGATAGGCTTTTGATCGCATGAACTTGTTTTCCGATTGAGTTCTGCCTCCCTTATATCTTTAATTGTTGCATTAGATTGTTGATAGTAGTAAGTAATTATTCCCTGAGTCCCTCATATCTCAAATTCTATCTTTGCCAAAAATTCTGGTGCAAACTTTATAAAAAAAAAAAACACCCTGGGAATCAGCTATCTGTTTGATCTTTTGCCTTTTTGAGATGACCTGTTTAGTGATACGTTATTCTAATATTTATATGATATGAAATATTTTTTATGCCACGCAGACTTTACTATATTATATCTTTCCATCACATGCAGGTTTTGTATTCCGAATTTTGGGCTACTATACAGGGCAACCTTTACTCGGGGCTAAAGTGGTGGCTGCTTTGCTCATGTTTGCAACAGTGACTGGTATTCTTATGGCACTTTTTCTGAACACAGCTGGTGGTGCCTGGGATAATGCAAAGAAGTACATTGAGACTGGAGCTCTTGGAGGGAAGGGAAGTGAAGCTCACAAAGCAGCCGTAACAGGAGATACGTAAGTTACTTTTAGCTTATGCCACTTTTTTGTGGGTTCTCTATTCCCTTGAAGTAATAAATAGGTTTTTGTTTCCTTACATGTGGAATGTGGTTTGTAGTTTCTTGTAAAGTTTTTTATTCAGCCATTCAACATGGTTGGTGTTGATTATAAGTATACTCGGAGCTCTTTTTTTTTTTTTTTTTTTTTTATCTAGCAGCAACGGTTATTGTGCTTATAATGTGTGTTGCAATGCCATGACTGCCATTGTGACACCGACCTGTGGCCTCCATGTGCTGTCGATCACCAGAACAGTTTCATCCTATTCCTTATGCTGCCCCTTCCATTAACACCACCTCATATCTTCTTCACCCAACCATTATGTTGCACATGGTAATGTTTTCCCCTAGTCGCAGCCATGCCAAGCTACCCACTGCTGCTAATCCATTCTCACCGTTTTGACAAGCTCCTTTAGTATCATTGCCTGCACTAACCTTGGAGCTATATTTTTTACTTTATTCTTGCTTCAAGTCCTCCTCAACCACCAACCTAAACCTTAACTATATAATACCGTTTGGATAAAAAGCATAGGAGATAGCATGAACAATGCTTTTCCTACAATTTTTATCTTGTTGTCTGATTGTCGATGTAAACTGGGACCCTATCTAGTTTGTTTTTGGAAATTAATGGAAGATATTATGTACTGCAAGTATTGTTCCATTTAACAAGTCTTCACCGCCTAGCGTAATTGGTAACTGTTTACCTTTTCGTGAATGTTTCTACGCTGGGTTAATAATTTACATGTTTGGAAATTTGACTAATTTGGCAGGGTGGGAGATCCATTCAAAGACACAGCTGGTCCTTCAATCCATGTCCTTATAAAGATGCTGGCAACGATTACGCTGGTAATGGCTCCAATCTTCCTGTGAGAGTTGTTGATATCACAGAAAAAGCATAGTTGCGCCAATTTGATTTTGCTAATTTTGAAAAGTATAGAGATAGGTTGTATGAATCTATGATGTACATCGATGAGCCTGATTAATAGTCACAATGATTTTTCTTGTCCTTATCAGAATAAGAGATATTAGTTGACTGGACATATGGAGAAAATAGTGATTAGAAAAATTCCCCCGTATTATTCTTCGGCTTTTTAAATTAGATGATGTTCACCTGTTATCCAAATCCAGCGCAGCTAAATTAAATCAAGGAATCACAATGTACCTAAAAACCAATTAAGGGTTTACATTGCGAAACACTTCATTTTAGTTCATCCCATGCTGCAAACAAATTTGTCACTTCGCAACTCTTTTTTTACTTTAAACTAGGTAACTTTTTGTTTGCTAATCTTCAACACTCTGATTACACACTCCATACCAATTTTAAGTTAGTTTGGGCTCACTATAAATGATTAACAAGCAATTTTGTAACTTGAATTATTAGAAATTGTTTCTAATTTTTAGATAAATACAAATTTGTTTTTTGTTTTAAAACAAATGATCTTAATAAGTTGCTTTAATTACTCAAAAATTTAGTAAGAGTTATGTTTTCTAATATAATATTGTACCCAGAGGAAATGAAGGTGACATTATACACAGAGGAATTCATGTGAAATTCAAGTCAAATTTAATAAAACAATAAATGTGATTACTGGGTAGGGGTACCACTATCTGTATAATTAAGTGTAACGTACGAAATTTATTTAATATGGAAAATTATGTTAGATTAAGATGGTAACCTTTCACGAAATCACGACTATTATAAGTGAAACGATGGACAAGATGGTCTCTTTGTACACATTTGTTTCTTTTGTTTTTCATATTATATGTTAACAATATTATTTTCATAAACTGTGAAAATTGAAAAAAGGTAAATATGAAAAGACACTGGAAAGAATAAAAACTAAATCAAATTAGTCTAAGTGATTGCAGAGGGTGTAGAATAAGTGTAGAATATATGTAGAAAAAGTGTAGAAAGATTATAGAAAGGTTGTAGAAATGGTGTAAAAAAGGAGTAGAAAGGTTATAGAAAGAGTATAAAAATGTGTAGACAGAGTATAAAAATGATGTAGAAAGAGTGTAGGAAAGGTGTAGAAAAGTTGTAGAAAATGGTATAGAAAGATATAAAAAGGGTGTAAAAAGGGTTTAAAAAGCGTGTAGAAAGAGTATATAGAGGGTGTGAAAAAAAATGTAGAATGGTTGTAGATAGAGTGTTAAGAGGGTGTGCAAAAATGTAGAAAGAGTATAGAAATGGACTACAAACCCTTTCTACACCTTTTTTACACCATTTCTACAACATTTTTACTCTCTTTCTACACCCTTTTTCTTAAATTGAAAGGGTTTATAAATCTTGTACAAAGATGTATAAAGGATGTATAAAGAGTGCACAAAGGGTGTACAAAGGGTATATAAAGGATGTACAAAGGGTGTACACCAATTCTACCTCTATTTAAAAAATATGTAGAAAGGCTACAGAAGGGTGCACAAATGGTATATAAAGAGGTTAGAAAGGATGTAGAAAAGGTGTAGAAAGAGTGTTTAAAGGGTTTAGTAAGGGTGTAAGAAGATGAAGAAAGATGTAGAAAGGGTGTACAAAATGTGTATAAAGTGAGTACAAAAGGTTTATAAGGGGTTTATAAATGTTGTACAAGGGGTGTATAAAGCGTGTACAAAGGGTGTACAAAGTGTGTACAAAGGGTGTACAAAGGGTGTACAAAGGGTGTAAAAAGTGTGTATACCCGTTCTACCTCATTTTAAAAAATATGTAGAAAGGCTGCAGAAGGGTGCACAAATGGTATATAAAAGGGTTAGAAAGGATGTAGAAAAGGTGTAGTAAGAGTGTTGAAAGGGTTTAGTAAGGGTGTAAGAAGATGAAGAAAGACGTAGAAAGGGTGTACAAAGTGTGTATAAAGTGAGTACAAAGGGTTTATAAAGGGTTTATGAATGTTGTACAAAGGGTGTACAAAGGGAATACACCCATTCTACCTCTTTTTTAAAAAATATGTAGAAAGGCTAAAGAAAGGTATAAAAAGGATATAGAAAGAGGGTAGAAAGGAGTGTAAAAATGGTGTAGGAAGGGTGTATGAAGGGTGGATAAAGGGTGTAAAAAGGGTGTTTAAAGGGTTTATAAAGGGTGTACAAAAGGTGTGTAAAGGGTGAATAAAGGGTGTACAAAGACTGTACACCTATTCTACATCTTTTTAAAAAATATGTAGAAAGGCTGCAGAAGGGTGCACAAATGGTATATAAAGGGGTTAGAAAGGATGTAAAAAAGGTGTAGAAAGATGATTCAAAGCGTTTAGTAACGGTGTAAGAAGATAAAGAAAGATGTAGAGGAGTGTACAAAGTGTGTATAAAGTGAGTACAAAGGGTTTATAAAAGGGTTTATAAATGTTGTACAAAGGGTGTATAAAGGGTGTACAAAGGCTGTACAAAGGGTGTATAAAGGGTGTACAAAGGTGTACATCTATTCTACTTCTTTTTAAAAAATATGTTGAAAGGGTGAAGAAGGGTGCACAATTGGTATACAAAGGGGTTAGAAAGGATGTAGAAAGGGTGTAGCAAGAGTGTTGAAAGGGTTTAGTAAGGGTGTAAGAAGATGAAGAAAAATGTAGAAAGGATGTACAAAGTGTGTCTAAAGTTAGTACAAAGGGTTTGTAAAGGGTTTATAAATGTTGTACAAGGCTTGTAGAAAGGTTGTACAAAGGGTGTACAAAGGGTGTATTGCAGTTGCATTCAAGTAATGCCCTTTGATTTCACCTGTTTCAGCCTGTGATTTATAAATCGCTTCAGCACAAAAGAAGAAACGGTCTCTCCAACGCATAAATGGTGGGGAATTCACATTTTCATCATTTTTGGTAAAATCAAGTCCCCGACGAAGACATTCATAAATAGCTCTAGCATAATTCTTAGCGGATAACCCCAATTTAGGTTTAATAGTACATCCTAATAGGGGACGACCATACTTGTTCAATTTATTTCTCTGAACTTGGATGCCATGAGGCAGACCTTGGAAAGTTTTAACATAAGCGGTTGGGATTCGCAAAGACGTAGAGCACGCAGTGCCTTGAACCGAAATACATTACCGACAATAGAAGTAAACATGTTAGTAACTGTTAGGATATTTATCCTATTTATCATGATTATATTGTGTCTAGGGTTACTCTAATTATCATGATTATATTTTGTCTAGATTACTCTAATTATCATAATTATATTGTGTCTAGATTACTCTAATTATCATAATTATATTGTGTCTAGGTTACTCTAATTATCATGATTATATTGTGTCTAGGTTACTCTAATTATCATGTACTCTTGTATCAATTTATTATTATAAATAGAAGATTATGAGAGGGATCAATCAAGCCCTCTAGAATTATTTTACAGTTTAATTCTCAAGTGTAACATAACCTTCTTCAAAAAGGTCTAAGGGATAAGCTACGTAAGCAATAAATTGATTTTCTTCCTTCCCTAGCAACAGGTTCGATGTGATAGCATTGTCCTTTGTACACCCTTTATACACCTTTTGTACACCCTTTATACACCCTTTATACAACATTTGTAAACCCTTTGTACTCATTTTATACACACTTTGTACACCTTTTCTACGTCTTTCTTCATCTTCTTACACTCTTACTAAACCTTTTCAAGAGTCTTTCTACACCCTTTCTACATCCTTT
>NW_014542171.1:0-1268 GCF_000741045.1 Vigna radiata var. radiata
CTTTGTTTATGTTTGTTTATGTTTAATTTTATAATTTATTGTTGTTTGGTTAGTCACCCAAAACAGGACGAGGAGTGCAAGGGGCAAAATCGTCTAGATCTTCATGTTGATAGATGCGTTTAGCATATGTATTTTATAATTTTCTTTTGACCGGTGAACTTGTATGTGATAACCAAACCAAAGAAGGTCACATTACGTTCATTTTAAAAGATTGCTTTCATATCTAAATCCATTGTTTTTTGTATTTTAATTCCAATTCTATTACTTGGATATATTAAAGGATTCATAGAACCAAATCTATATAGCATATTATTAGGACCTACTACCTTTTCCTTTGGTGATGGACATATGTATCACCTATTCCTTTAGTTGTGACTTTTAGTTATTCATTCAGAATCTACATTCTTCAATTCATTTTACTACAAAGACCAATAANTTTACTAACATACCAAAAGTAGTAGTAATGGTCTATTGAAGTTTAAAATGTCATCAGCAAAGAAATAGCAAAGAAACAATGGGCATACCTCTGAAACAATGGACCATTGAATACCTTTTAGAGGAGACAAATTCAAAGTTAAGAGATAGATATGACTAGTTCCGCAATCATGTAGCAACGAGACATGTTATGAAGTTTGAGAGCTAAGAGAGTATAGGGATGAAGTTTGAAATTGGCTTTCAATTTACTAACCCTTCGAACAGTTTTAAATTGCTATTGTACTCTGCTGTCACATTATTTTTGACTTAAAATCTGGTAATCGAAGGCTTTTGGCCCTCAGTAAATTGGCCTTTTGACCGTTGCCGGACCCTCGGTAATGAGTCTTTAGCGACGGCTTGTGGCGTTTTCCGAGGGATTATGGCCTTCGGTAATGCCCTTCATTACTGTATGTTAGACTCCTCATGGTTGTTTTCTCTTCCTTATGTCAGTAAACAACCACAACAAGGCTCCAGACAGTCCCCAATATATAGTGAAATACATGTTAATTAGTTCTAACTAAAAAAGCAACAAATAAGCAAGAATTAGTCCAANATTACAAAAACCAACACTATAGACAAATAAGTAATAAAATACACAAAAGCTGGCGAGACAGCAAAGTAAGGGAAAGAAAGCAGAAACCTTGGTTACTAGGAAGGATGAATGAGAGATAACAAGTGGCCTATTATATAAATTTAATGTCAATACAATTTCTTTCCAATAATATTTGTCAACACCCAATTTCGTCCGGGTTACCTAATAATAGAATTAGTTTTTATTTTTACTTTTGTTTTCA
>NW_014542171.1:3233-22089 GCF_000741045.1 Vigna radiata var. radiata
TGATCGCACGCATCGTCCTTGTGCTAGAAAACCTTTTCTTCTTCCTTACATAAAAATACCAAAAAACATTCATATTTTCAAACAACAAACAATCTTTCAAAAAGAACTAAGTAACCTTGATTTCTCATATTGAGAATACGTAGGAGCAAGGTCAATCCTTATCGGGCACAAAAAATAAAAAAAAAATTGTTTCTTTAAATTTTTTATTTTAGGGATAATTANACATTTAGCAAACCACATCAAATTTGCGTATTTAATTAAAGGTACTGCCATAGGGCAGGCGTTGTGGGGTGCTAACACCTTCCCCACACGTAACCGACTCCCGAACCCAAAATCTAGTTTTTGTGGACCTTGCCTTATCATTTTATGGTTTTTCCGTAGTTTTCCAGAATAAACTATGGTGGCGACTCCAAATCTCTTTTTTTCAAAAATTGTTTTTTTTTTCGTTTTGGATCGTTGTCCCGTCGCGATTCCGGTTGCGACAATATTCATTACGAATTACAAAGAATAGCCAAATTACAATCTATAACATTCTTGCTTGGCACTTCCCATTCCCAACTTATCCCAACAACAATAACAAACAATCCATCAATTTTAATCAATCAGTCACTACTAATTAATTAATATTTTAAACATTTACAAATTAAATCAAATCTTCAAACCTCTTTCCAGAATCTATGCTTTTCACTATAACTCATATACGCATATATATAAGCTAAGAGATAATATTCTCTGAAACATCATTACTCGGGTTTTCATTCCCAAATTAGTATCAAGAAAGGTATATCACATTTAGTTTGTCATTGTCTGTTGAATTGGATATGGATTGGGTTTTTAAAAATACTTCATAAAGGCATACAAATACTTCATCTAGAAATCATATATCACATCATATAATCCATACATACTAATCATCATAATTTCTCAAAACATAATAATTATGTCATTATATGGATTGTCTTGTTTACAAAGGAGACTACCAAATATTTGGTATCTCTCCTTGCTTGTTTTTCTGTTTGTTTCTTAATACTATATTACTCTAAAGTGTGGCCCGACTAGGCAAACTGTACTTTGTGCACCAGTCAACTTCCAAGGAAAATCCCCATAGGTGGGACTTGAACATAGCTCAGGTGGACAAGGGAGACTCAATATTAAAATCTTATAAGTATCTATCATGTAAATTTTACTCTTCATCGATAGAAAGCATATCCTGATCTGAGCCAAAAAATTAAGATCAAGCATATTACAAAGAAAGCATGTGAGCCAAAAAATTCAATTAGGACCATCTTACCTTTAAAATTAAATGTGTTATTTGCTCGAGAGCTTTCTCTACATCAACCAATTCTTTGTGTCGGACAAAACCCATAACGACTATGCGCTATCAACGAATTACAGGGTCAATATAATCAAAACAAAACAGTACCAAGGTGGACATCTCGAAACAAAATTATGAAAACGTAGAGAGTAATTACGAAACAAAAACCCTTATTTCGAAAGGGGAACAGACACGTAACTACACTTGCAGCATCAGCCACATCTACCTAGGATAGCTTCTACCTACACGGGTCGAATCATTGCTTGACCGGAACAAAGACAGAGGAAACCGATTTCAATCGGTGAAAAATGAAGGAAAAAGCAAAAAAAATTGGTCAAAAGTTGAGAAGATGAAGATACAAAGAAACCCTAGCAGTTGAGGGTAAAAGATGCAAGTGAGAGGCTGAGAGGTAAAGGAAAGTACTTATCGCTTGAACTGTGGCGAATGAGAATTGTGACAAGAGCCTCCGATGATGAAGACGAAAGAAACGTTCTCGTGAGGGTACGCAAATGAGAAATGTGGTGGATGAATGATTGAATAAATGACAAATGATAGAGAGTGAAGAAGAGAGGAAAAGAGGAAGAGAGTGAACGGCGGTGTATTAGATCGAACGAGAGTGAGAGGGAACTGAGAATAGAGAGTGAGAGGGGTAAACGTGAGAAGGACCGAGAGGGAAATGAAAAAAAATGAAAGAGAGAGATATTATGATGGATTTCTAAAAAGAAGTCATAATACATTAAAAAATTTATGACAACTGTCTATAAATATGTAGTAATAGGTTTTAAATTTATTTACAAATTTGTCACCGCATTTTATATTATAACTGATATACAAAACTACGTCATAATATGTCTTAAACTTATTTACCACCACGTTTCATATTATGATGATATATAAAACAATGTTATACTATGTCTTACTTTTATTACGATTCTGCCATCGGTCAACCTATTATGATGGATAATTTGTATCTGTCATAATAGGTAAAGATATTTTTCCACTAGTGAGAATAATAAAAAAAGTACAACAGAAAGATAACCTAGGCATTCTTATTAAAAAAACAAAAATTACAAACATCTAGGAAGACATTGAAAGATATTACATGCGTGATAGTCATCTTAAATAACAATTAATAATATTTCTCGCATTGTAGTTTAGGCATGGGGTAGAAATAGAATCGACAAAAAAGTCTAAAAGAATACACTCACATGTAGATCATCATCACTGAATTGAAGCAACTCCTCGTCATGCTCTTTCTTTCAAGAACTCGTGAAATTCTGGGTCCTGAAATGGAAAAGTTGTAAATAACATTACTAGTATAATGTAGAAAAATAACAAAATCAAACACTATTTCCAGTTCCACAAATGTAAACTTTTTATTGTCTCTGTCTTCCTTTTCATTCCATCCCATCCAAATCCAGTACAAGCGACTGCCAGTGTATTTATAGATTAAAAGTAATATTAGATTCTAAGTGTGGATTAGATTAAAATTAGATTTATATAATTTCTCCTGGAATATGATGTACCCTCTTAGGTCTCATGTGTCTTACTTTTGTGATTACAGTTGGTAATAGCAACCAGTGACATGCACTTCATGGGGGCATTTGGCTTGTTCTCTTTACATTGTTATTGTTGCTTGTTATTTATTCTTGGACAACTCCTGTGTGAAAATCTGTAACTCTAGTTTGAAAGCAATTGATGGCAAACATGGCTTTCAAATCAAATAAAAAATATTGCATTATAACTTTCTCGTTTTGTGAAAGCGACTACTGAAATAACTGCCCTTTTGTTTCTTTAGATTAGCCATCAAATGTTTCAAACCTAAGCGTTCTTTCACTGTTTCCATCCTTTTTCCCTTGTATGTAAGAAAAAATTCAAGCATATGAATCTACAACACCGTTTCAAACAAAAGAAATATCAAGTTCATATTCATTGGCTCATATTTTAGGAAGCCAAGAGCATAGTGGACGTGTTTGCTTTCTAGGTTTGGGTCCTTGTCCATCTAAAATATTTGGAGTCCATGTTCGTTCTCACAGTGGATCATCTTCATCTACTCCTTCTAATGCTAAATTACAATCTCAGGTGAATGAGTATTTAATAAATGTTTACTTGGTTTGTTCCTTTTAAGATTAACATGTTATATATCATATTTCTCACTTTTTTAATAAATTTTTCAGTTATAGGTATTTTCACTGGCTTCTTGTAATGTTCAATTACAATATCAGGTTAATGAATATTTAATAAATATTTACTTGGTTTTTTCCTTTTAAGATTAGCATGTTAGGTATCATATTTCTTACATTTTAAATAAATTTTTCTTTTATAGGTATCTTCATTGACATCACAAGTCAGTGAAATAAAGGAAATGATGACACTTTTGTTGCAAAATCATCAAGGCTCATTGCCTTCACAGTTTGCAATATTTCAACAATCATCGGTAATAATTGTTAAATTTGTTTGTATGATTTTTTTATTAAATATATTATCGACTAACTATTATGTTATATTATAGGTATCTGATCAAGGTTGTATGTCAAACAATGGATGTAATGAAGAAGAAGAAAATTAGATATTGTTATTAAATATCTTTGAGTCATATTTTTAGTATTGAACATTTGTATTGAATATATGTATTAAACTATGAACATCTTTCCTTTTAATTTTTATGTATGAACATGTATGAATGATATCAGGTTGCAATGAAATGGTTTCCTATTATTGAAAGAAGGAAGAAAAGCACATTAAGCAACAATGTGATATGTTGATGAGTTCCTGATAAAGTTCTGAGGAGAAGGTAAATTGGGAGTTTTCTCATTGGTGTTCTGTGAGTGGAACACGGGGACTTAAGGTAAAGCTTAAAGGCCCTTTTAAATGTTTGAATTTGGAGAAAGAAGTAGGATCTGATGCTGCTTTCGGTCTGCAGAAGATGAAGAAAGAGCCTAAAAAAGAAGCTAAGAGAAAGTTTGTGGAAAGTAAGATCGAAAGAAAAGAATACATTCTCCTTGTAGAAGGTTTTGAGCAACATGCCACAGTGGTGAATAATATTTTTAACTCAGGTACTTTTACTGGTGATGGTAATGGCGCTAAATACGAAAATTGTCATATTGAAATGAAGTCCAATTTTAAGCCATCACCCTAGCCCTGGATAAAGACGTCGAAACATTTGTGATTAATCTATGAAATTAATAATGCAGCTGTGGAGTTTGAATAATTGTATTGGGTCACTAACTCATAATAAGCTTTTATCTCGAAGATTATACAACGATTCATGCAAATGGAAAGATGGTCACAGTCTCAAGGATCTCAGACTTGTTGGAATTGACATGGCCAAAGTCTTCATAATTGACAACACTCCACGTGTTTATATGTTATTTCTTTCTTCCTTTTAGGCTTTGATGTAGCTTTTTTATTCTTTACATTCTTTCTAACATGAAAATTATATTTGTAAGGAATAACAAACCTATTTCTCTCATTGTTTCCATTAGAGAGTCTCCTCCGCTTGATGGTTCTTTTGAGCAGAAATAAATAAAAATAAATCCCATCAACACAGTTTAATGTAAGGCTAGAAACAAAATAGCAAAATAAAAGCACAAAAGTTACATTTCTTTGGTTTAACTGAAACACAAGAGCATTTCTGAATCTTTGGTAAAAGGACAAGGCAGTACCAGCGATATTGAGAGAACTTCATGAAGTACCGACGATTTTTGAGTAATCCCTTGAATTACCGGCGGTTTTGACAAAACTCCTGGAAGTACCGGTGATTTTAATAAAACTCTTGGAATTTCTGGCAGTTTTGAAAAAATCCCCATTATTTGTGATGGTTTTTAGAAAACCCCTGCTATTTCCAACGATTTTTGGAAACTCTATTATTACCGGCGGTTTTCATAAAACCTCCACTATTACCGACGGTTTTCATAAAACCCCCACTATTTCCGATGGTTTTACGAAAAACCGGTGATACTTACTTAACATTGCACGTTTTCCCAACAATTTCCGCAACTGTAGGAAAAGCACTTTTCAGGGATTAAAACTACCAGTAATATTTAAAATAACTTTCGGTAAAATTTCTGATTTTTGTAGTGAGATATGAAGATACAAGATGAAACAATTACTTCACCTATATAAAGCTAGTTTATTTACAAATTTAAAGAGAAGGATGAGATTGATAAATATATTTATTCAAGGTAAGTTCTTTTCCTAAATTTAAGTGAATTATTAACATTACTTTTAAGATTATATACTTTCTTTTGTTTTTGTAGATTTTGGTGGAAATCTTTCTATGATGAGATTGGAATAGGTTTTTAATCCCTTTCGATACAAGGGATCTTTAGTACTTTGACCAATGAATATAAAATTTTGTATTTATTTTAGTGTAACACGAAATGAAATGAGTCTTTTTAATTTCATTACTATTTATAGTTCTATTGAATAATATATTCATCATAAAGATGTGTACGTATTCTGAATATTTTAAATAGTTACATTTTTTCATCTTTTGTCGAGAAAAAATTTTAGCAATATAGATTTTTATTTAATACGACAAAGTGTTGTTATTCTCCATAACCATATAATCCAATATTATGAATAGACTATTTATAGAAGCTGTTAATATTAAATAGTTTTATTAAACCAATGTGTACGAAAATTTATATATTTCAAAGCTGAGTTGAATATCTATATTAATATTATTAGCTTTATTTTTCTTATATTTTTATACAAAATTTATTTTATTGGGACGTTTAGCTTGTCTTTTATGAATACCAAAATGTCTTGACTTGCTCGTGTTGATATGCCTTTGTATAGAGCATTATTTATGTTTTTAGTTTTCCTAACATTTCGTGCTTCAAGTTGACCTTGTAATCAGCACATTGGTTATGATACCCTAATGTTTTGAAACACCAGGCTCCTCTTATACTTAACCACATGTACTTTGAGCTGATCATGTGCTGGGTTGTTGTAGCTGAGTTAGGATTACAGTAATCAACTATTTATACGTGCGCTCGAATGTAGGAAATTTGTGCTTCTTTTATGTTTCGTCTAGTGTTTTGAGCTATTTGTTGTAGTTTGGTATCTCCATTATTGTGTTGATGGTTTGTCTTGAAAGTGCTGTGATGAAAGTTATTTTATTCTTGTTAGAATTAGTAACTTGGATCTTTGAGTGTCAGGTTCATGATCTTAGTTTGCCTCGCTTGAAAGGTTTTAGATGTCTCGTTTGGGTGCCTCACTTCGAGAGTTTTTGGGTCACGTTTATGGTCTTGGTTACAATCTATTAATTTTGTTGCCTTATTTTAAGTCTTTTGAATGTCACCTTTGTGGTTTTGATTGCAATATATAATATGCTTTTAACTTTTGTGGTGATTCAAGCTTGCTTTTGAGCTCTACTAATGGATAGGCTTCATTTTATTTTGGGAGAATCTGTCACAATAAGCTGGTCGACGAGCTACTTTCAAGATTATAATAGGTTCTTGCTTCTTTTTTTTTTGCTTGCAAGTAACATTTTTCGAGTTGTCTTCCCTTCTCTATAACTCTTTTTCTAAGTTCTATTCTCCTTCTCTCTATAAATTCTAACTTCTAAATATTCTATTTGTCGATCAGGAAGTGCCTAGAAGATCACCGCAGTGCATTTTCCATTATGTACCCATTAGTTTCTAATCTAAAGCAAGTAAGTTTCGGCTCCTTTTTCATTTACTTCTTAGTTTGAGGCCATGCATAAGGGAATCCTTCACATGTGTCATTAGGCATATTGTTTTAATTCCTTATTCATTAGAGGTTCTAAGGACTCTCTTTGATCACAATTATGTATTCTATAGGCATGTTTAGGATTCCTTGAGCTTGAAGCAAGGTTGGTGAGTTGTATTGAGCTATGGTAGTTCCTTTTAAGGTAAAGGAAGCTAGTGACTTTGCTTTGATTTTATTTTACATGATACATATGATTTAGGATTGGTTGTAGATTATATTGATTTGGTTGAAAATAGGAATATCTATTTTAATATAAATTTTGATTGCACGATTGTAATTAACTTTTGATTTTTACACTATGATGGATGTTTGTGAACTGTGATTATCCATTTTGGACTTGAGTTTAACTATGAATTTTTGTGGTTTTGGACGTTGATGATGTCAAATTTGAGTGAGATGTTGAGAAGGCAGTATTAAGATGATTTACAAGTCAATTTTGGTCTAAAATGGGGTTTTAATAGATGAGTTTTAGAAAAACGTGAAGTGATGCATGACAGAAAAGAAATACCATTGGAACCAAGCTGAACTGATTGCCACCACCATTCAGCACAAATATGCACCTTAGATGAAAAAGCAGTGACCGAGTTCAGTGCTGAGTTGGGAGTGAGTTGAATTGTGAAGGAGACAGTAGATTCATCGGACATTGCATAAATGTGGCTCTGTTAACTTTTTCCTTGTTTCCTAGAGAATTATTATCACACATAACTTTATTATTGGTAAGATAAATCCATAATAATTATATAGCCATGCACCTATGTCTTGTCCAATAGAGTGTCTGTTTGATCAGATATCACGTGATGTTCATTTTATTTATTATATTTTATATATTTTATCTTATTATTAGATTTTAATATTAAGATTTCTTTTCTATCTCTTATTATTTAATTTTCATTTTTAATAAATCATTATTTTACTCCTTTATATATATGTAAAGTATTAAAAAAAATGTATGTTTTATATTATAATATTATTTAACCGTTTGTAGAGAATATTTATGTATAATTATCCTTTATTTTTATTTTTTACGGTAATCAATTAATTAAATTTAAATTATATATATTGAATTTAATTATTTCTAATATTTTGAACTTTTTATTTTGAAAAATCTTAATAGATAGATTCTAATATAACTAAAAAGTATAATATATAGATGTAAGAGGTTATTTTTTATATCTTTTTAAATATTAAAATTTGTTTCATGCACATATGGACAACATTCTAGTAAAGAAAACATGACATAGGTAGTAAAAATTGTAATTTCCAAAAATATTTTGAAATCATAATTTTAAACACGGATGGTTTCCATGTGACCTTTTCTATCCTTCTTTATATACTTTTCATTATTATATTTAAACAAGAGGAATGAAATATATGATTTTGTGATATGAAAAATATACTCCCTTAAAAAAATTTAATTTTAATCTAAAAATTGAAAATAAATAAAATTTAATCTTATATAATTTTATTTAATTTATTGCATGAGAAGAAGCTTGGAAGATCATGTAGGCTATATAATATTAAGGTGAAACTTAAATATGAAGAGAATTAATATAGAGAATAGTAAATGATGCATGTATAAATCATGTGTAGTTCTCCGTAAATTAAAAATAATCTTTTCGTATTTGAGAAGTAATGCACAAAGGAACACATTGGTTTGAGTGTCTGTTTGGAACTGTTATACCAACAATTTGGAATACATCACATTTGAAATTCTATTATAGTTGACATTGTTGTATATATTTGTGATGTATTATTTCTTATCTCAGTATGTTGTTCTTAAGAATGTTTTAACAAGGCATCTATTTAATAACACAAGATTTTATCTCCATGTTTCATGTGATTATGTTATAATTATTTTGCTCACATATCTTTACTTTAGTTAAACATGGGTAAAGAAGCTTCATCATCCAGGAGTTAAAATTATTCATCAGAGTCGAGGTCTTAGAGGTAAAGGACGAGGAGGTCGAGGATGAGATGGACATGACTGAGGTAATTTTGAAAATGATAGTGAAGAGCAAACCAATCAACAGAATTGGCGTGACCGAAGACAAGGGAAAGGCCATGGAGATCGGTCATAAGTTGAGTGTTTTAAGTGTGGCAAACATGGTCACTATGCAAACGAATGCAAATCGAGGAAGTGCTACAATTACGGAGCAAGAAGATGAAGAAGATATTAGGGTTCTGTTAAGTGCCAAGTTGTCAAAGAACTCGGCAATGCCAATGAAGTGCTTATAAACGAAGTTGGAGAACTCAGATGTTGGACCATGCTTGAAATCAAAGGATGAGGAGATTTCTACCAACTCAGTATAGTATTTAGATACTGGAAAGAGTAATCATATGTGTGGAAATGATAATTTTTTTGATAAACTTACCAAGGTGGATGCCAGGTTTGTGTCTTTCGGAGGAGATAACTGCAAGGTGGCTGTGAAGGGTGTTAACTCATTGGCAAGGGTACCAAATCGTTCAAGTAATATAAAATGGTAAGATCAAGTATCGTTTCCCAATATACTCGTGTAGTACTAGTTAATTACATTATTAACAACTCATTTAAACTCAATAACAAACATCAATTGACAAACAAGTGCAAAGAAGATAAAATTTTAAATATACAAGGTTAGACTTTGGCATTTGAAGACACTTAAGAATGAAATAGACTAGAAATAATATGAAATGACATTGCTAAGGTTAGGTTTCACCAATTCACTCTTGTGCATACATAATTTCATCTCCTCTCCATCAAATTACTAAAGTCAATCCACAAACTTACTCTAGCCCTAATCCCTTAAGTTAAAGAGCCTAGCTTTTACCTATTAACTAACAATTCCTTGATTAATTAACAAGAAAAACCACATTAAGAAATAGGATCAAAGACAACAAGTAAATCATATTCCATCCCTCAAAGCATTGAATCACTAGGACTCTTGTAACCCCTAAAACCTCAAGGAATACAAGAACTTAAGTCCCATGCAACACGAAAATAAGAACCCCTTTCCCATTAATAATTTAAGATTTACATACACACCACCATATACCCAAGTTTTTCTTCTTTTGTATAACATAATATAAGTCTCTCTTTCACACACTTAAACTCACGTAAAACAAATCTCCATGCAGCATCCCACTCCCCTATTTGTGCTTTCTTACACCATTAAACACGAAATACCCCTACCAATATAATCATCTCAACCCACACCTTAACAATACTACCTACGCCCAACACTCTTCTTCTATCTTTTCTTCAACTTTCCATACCAAAACCAACCCCAAATACAACAAAACCTAAAACTACCAAACCTGGACTGATACCTAATACATAAAACAGAGTATAATAAATAAAATAACAAATATTAAAAAAAATATATCATATATCAAAATACGTAAATTACAAAATATTAAAACAATGAAGTGCAGTGCAACCGAAGTGGGAAGTGCGACCCCCCTTAACTATAATTCGAAGTTCGGTTGAGGGGATACCAAACTTTAAAGTGCGACACTATAGAACCAGCGTTCGGACACCGATGCACCTTTAACCGTAGCCCCAATGTCGGTTAAGGGTGTTTACGTGTACTGCTAAACTAACCTCAATGTGTTTAGAAGCTCTCTGTCACCACCTTTGTCCTCCACCTTCCTCCTCCAATAACCAAAGTACTGCCATCATGGATCACAATCACCACTGTATCACCACTTTACACAACACAAGCTTTCAACTCTCAACTCAGCAAACAATGAAAAAGTGAAAGTGAAGAACATGATATTGCGAAGAAAGTGAAAAAATGGGAAGGGGTGCATGTAGGGTTTATACAATCAGAGGGGGTTTAGGGTTGTTGGTTTCATTAAATTTGTTTTGTCTTTAATAAATGAAGGGCAAATGTGTAACATGGAAGGCACTGGGTGAGATAAATGAGGTGTAAGGAGCAACTTTCATTTTGCATTAATTTATTTTTGTTGTGTTTCTTAGGATTCAAATAAGAAAAGATTGTACTCTTTCTTGGTTTAAATATCTTTTTTTATCTGATTTATCCATCATATTAAAAAAACCTAATATTTTATCTAATTCCCTTGAATTTTTAAGTTTTGTATTTTTTATGTTTTTCTACATTTGATGGGTAGAAATTATTTGTTTTTTTTAACTGTAATTCCAATTAAATGTTTATCTTTATCTTTTATATATATATATATATATATATATATATATATATATATATATATATATATATATATATATATATATATATATATATATATATATATAATCTAAATAAAAATGAAATAATATATTGAATAACAGAGAAATTCTAAAAAGACTTTAAGTGACTATAAGACAACTAGATACATGCATATAAATTATGTCTAATAATGAGTTCATCCTTAATAAAATGTTTAGGATTTCAAAAAGACTTTAAGTGATAGATAAATAAATTTCAAATCTCAGTCTTTGCAATAATATATCCCACATGTCAAGACATTAAAATTTTCAAACTTGAGCACATTCTCAGAACATATCCCCTACATTAATGCTTCATTTTCCACAATATCTTAATTCTCAAGAGAATTAAAACCTTTTTCCCAATATAAACAGTACAATATGTATTAAATAAATATGATAAATCAAAATTGGGATACCAAATCGAGTCGATCCTTTGCTTCTCTAACAATTAAATAAATTTATTTATTTTTAATTAAAAGTATTCTTAATACAAAAGAAAATTATATTTGTTTTAGTTTTGGGTAATTATAATGTATGAAACAAAATTGGTTTTTGATTTTATTTTTGTGACATCCCAAAATATCATATACACATATAATATAATAGGATTNANCTATTATAATATGTAAAAGCAGTTGAGAGATAGAGATAACAGTATTTAAATATTTATACAGTCATCCAAAATATAGAAGAAATTAAAACGAAATAAATCTTGAGTACAAGTTTCCAATGTTCTCCAAAATACAAGGTTACTAAACTTTAAAAAGACCTAAAAAGTGTTCCCGAAATACCAATCATGGTAAAATAAAGCTAGAAGTTTTTCAAAATAACAACTAATCAATTAAGAGCTAGTAGAAGGCCTAAGTACTAGGGACTGGGTCTTCTTCAACCTCAAAAGCTTGCTCCAATAGTACATCATCACCTACTGCTCACATCCAAAGGATTGGATGATCATCGCAAGGAGGAAGGCAAACACATACAACCATACAATGCAAGGGTGAGCTAGGTCTCAAACAAACATACAATTCATTTCAATTCAATCTAGCATTTCCAAGAACGTCCATTCACACATAAACATGTAAGTCATCATAAACATAAACATTTATTTCATAAAACTCATCAAAGCAAGCATCCTATCATGTTAAGACTCCTAGACATGTCCGAACTTAGAATGTATGTAGAGTTGGGGCGAGTTGTGCACTTGTGGTGGCCCCTACTGCTTTGCAAAGTCATTGTCGAGGGGTTTCACCCGACCACACACAAGGCTAGTCCGTTACCGCGGAATAGACCTCTAGCAGTGATAGTGCCTACCCTAGGACCTCCCACTACTCCCACCACACGCGTCAATCCTCTCTAAGTGAGAATGAAAGACCGTTGAAGTGTTAGGGATAATTCATTCAATACACTAACTGATCTCACCGAGAGATCGTAATTTCATAACCAATCCGACCATTTTAAATCACATGATATACCTCTTGAATCAATAATGTACCTCCATATCATATTAAGTCATAAACACATCAATACAACATCAACCATTCTTACTTTGCCATAAAAATCAATGCACCCTTAACTTACCAAAAGCAATTAACTAGACAGCTTGAACCGAACGTTTTGAGCATGAGCCGAGCACTTGCATTGGCCTACCACTAGGAATGGACTGAGTGTCAGACTAAGCACTCTTTGATAGACCGAACGGTCATGAATAGTCAAGGCTCAAGAGGAACCAACCACCTTTTCTGACCGAGAGCAATACTAGACCGAGAGCAATACTAGACCGAGAGTAATACTAGACTAAGAACAATACTAGATCGAGAACAATAAATGGACGAGAGCAATACGAGGCCGAGAGCATCTAAGACCAAGAACCTTACATGGCCGAGAGCAATGCAAGGCCAAGAGCATCTAAGACCGAGAACCATACATGGCCTAGAGCAATACAAGGTCGAGAGCATCTAAGACCGAGAACCATACCTGGCCGAGAGCATCTAAGACCGAGAACCATACATGGCCGAGAGCAATACAAGGCCGAACGGTCATGAGAAGGAACAATCCTTCTCTGACCGAGACCCACAAGGCCGAACAGCCAAATTCTGCAGAATTATGCAGAATTTGAACGCACCCTATGTGACCATTTCTTACGACTTTTACCAACTTTTAACACCTTTAATTCTTATTTTAGATACAATTACACTTATCTTAATGATTCTAAACATCTCTATTACCTTTCTAAAGTGATTTACCCTCCATTCTAACTCTAAAACACCAATTTTCCCAACTTAGGGACCCAAAACCCAATCTTACCTCTTTGCACCTATTTTGACCAATTTAGTGACTCAAACAAGTCACAATACAGTGGATAAAACTGCCCCAACAGTCCAAAAATGTTGCAGACCTCATTTGCTCAAAATCACTACCTCACTTCCTCCAAATGACCTAAAATTGACCCTAAAGACACTTGATTTCCTTTCTAACAACACCACAACAGAATTTTCATACAAAATAGTTGCAACATACATAATTTCAGCATTCTAAATCATTCCAAAACAACACACGGTCATCACACCATAAAATAAGAAATAGAACTAACTCCCCTTAGTGTAGACAATCAAGCTCAAGAAAGAACCCTATACCACTCACTTACACTCCCAAAATGTTAGAATCACCTATAAATCATCAAATGATGATGGAAAATGAATTTTAGAACTAAATGGAAGCTAGATTATGGAGGAAAACAAAATGGACTACATGCAACAAGTTAAATCTCATGCTTACAACCCTAGGGCAAACGAGAAAAGGGTTTTCTTACCGGTTGGAAGAAACGGAAATTCAATCGGTAGGAACGTTGCTCTCGAAGCCTTGATCGCCTAGGTAGCTTCAAATCATCAAGTCAACGAATCAATCTTGAGTACTGCTAAAGAGAAGGTAGAGCATAGAGAAAAGGATTTTGCTTTTAGAGAGAGAAAGTGTTTGAAAGGAAAAGGGGAAAACTTTCTTCAGAAAGATAAATTGACTGTGAACTTAAAATTTTAAGTGTTTTTACTTTACTAATATGGTCCAACCTATCCTATATTGCCACGTGTAAACACTTTTTGCTTATATTTTACCAAGCCTTACAATTTTTTTATGTAATAAATTATATGAATATTATTTATTTTCAATAGTTAGATTAAATTTAATTCTCCTTTTCTTTTTAAGGAAGTATATTCTTATATCACTAATTCATATATTTACAATGAAAGTAGGTGAGAAGTATATAAAGAAGAATGGAGAAAGTAACATAAACAAAATATCCCAGTTTAAAATTATGATTTCTAGTTTTGTAAAATTCATACTTAAAACTTAATTTTCAAAATATTGGAAAATCATAATTTTTACTCTCTATCCCTTTATGTTTATTTTCGTTATTGTATTTATACTTATTATATATAAGAAAAGTTACACTAAGTCTAGTAAACATATGATAAGATTTAAAAAGATTTAAAAAATAACATCTTTATATTTTAATTATATTAGAATCTAATTTTTACTTGATTTTTCAAAAGAAAAGTCTAAAAATGAATTCAACTCAATCCAACAATCAAATATATATATATATATATATATATATATATATATATATATATATATATATATATATATATATATATTTAAGTTAAATTAATTGATTACATAAGAAAATAAAAGATAATTATTCATAAACTTATTATAATATAAAAAACTAAAACTAACTAAAACAGAATTTTTTATAATTTAAGAAGTATATATGAGTAGTAAAATAAGGATTTAGAAAAGAATAAAAATAAAATAATATGAGATAAAAAAAATTAATTTTAAAATTTAACAGTAACCTAAAATATAAAAAAAAAATAAATAAATAAAATTAAATAATTGTGATATTATGAGCCAGACATTCTTATTGACAGTAACAACGGTGCCCATCAATTGGTGGTAGTAACGGTGCCGATAACTTTTACTATTATCATAGACCAAAGAAAAGTAAAGTGTTTCAAAAACCATTATAACTTTTTCTTTTTGTAATCAATGTAAATTTTTTTTTATTAATGTCATCGAAATCTATTCAAATTTATATATAAAAAGAAAATAAATAAAAAATTCCCTCATATGACACTTTTTAACTAAAAATATAAATTTTTTCATGCAAATTCAGAAACTCACTTGTCCTTCAGTTTTCAATTTATAATTCTATAATTTTTTAATATCCTTTTCAAATTAGATACAAATAAATTAAAAATTTTACTATTTTGTTCTCTAAAAAAATGTTAATTTAAAAATCCAACTGGTAACATAAAATATATAAAAGAAAATCAAATAAAATAAAATAGTCACGTGAATTGGTTTGTAAAGTCTGTGATATTGTAAGCCAGACACTGCTATTGGTCATGGCAACGGTGTTACACTATTGATAGTAATAACGGTGCATTTTGTTGTTTTTAGAGAGCCAACAGCATAGAGATGAGAAGTGAGAGTAGGTTTGGTTCTTTAAATACACCTAATTCTCATTTTATGAGGAAAAGAAAAAGTGATATCTAACCTAAAGAGAAAGGAAACTTTTTTAGAGAGGAGAAGAACAACGACAAACAATTGTTTGGTGTTTTTTTTAAGGTAAGTTATCTCTTAATTAGTTATGACATGAATATGTTTCTTTGTTTGGATTGTTACATAATGAATATGTTTCTTTGTTTGGATTGTTTCTTTGTTTTTTTTAAGGTAAGTTATCTCTTAATTAGTTATGACACTTAAGAATGAAATAGACTAGAAATAATATGAAATGACATTACTAAGGTTAGGTTTCACCAATTCACTCTTGTGCATACACAATATCATCTTCTCTCCATCAAATTACTAAAGTCAATCCACAAACTTACTCTAGCCCTAATCCCTTAGGTGAAAGAGCCTAGCTTTTACTTATTAACTAACAATTCCTTGATTAATTAACAAGCAAAACCGCATTAAGAACTAGGATCAAAGACAACAAGTAAATCATCTTCCATCCCTCGAATCATTGAATCATAGGACTCTTGTAACCCCTAAAACCTCAAGGAATACAACAACTTAAATCCCATGCAACACGAAAATAAGAACCCATTTCCCATTAATCATTTAAGATTTACATACAATCCACCATATACCCAAGCTTTTCTTCTTTTGTATAACATAACTATAAGTCTCTCTTTCACACACTCAAACTTATGTAAAACAAATCTCCATGCAGCATCCCACTCCCATATTTGTTGCTTTCTTACACCACTAAACACGAAATACCCCTACCAATATAATAATCTCAACCCACACCCTAACAATACTACATTCGCCCAACACTCTTCTTTTATATTTTCTTCAACTTTCCTTACCCAAAACAACCCCAAATACAACAAAACCTAAAACTATCAAACCTGGACTCATACCTAATACATAAAACAAAGTATAATACATAAAATAACAAATATTAAAAGAAATATCATATATCAAAATACAGAAATTACAAAATATTAAAAAAATGAAGTACAGTGCAACCGAAGGTGAAAATGTGACCTCCCTTAACTGTAATTCGAAGGTCGGTTGAGGGGATACCAAACTTTAAAGTGCGATACTATAGAACCAGCGTTCGGACACCGATGCACCTTTAACCGTAGCCCCAATGTCGGTTAAGGGTGTTTACGTGTACTAGTAAACTAACCTCAATGTGTTTAGAAGCTCTTTGTCACCACCTTCCTCCTCCACCTTCCTCCTCCAATAACCAAAGTACTGCCACCACGGATTACAATCACCACTAGATCACCACTTTACACAACACAAGCTCTCAACTCTCAACTCAGCAAACAATGAAAAAGTGAAAGTGAAGAACATGCTATTGTGAAGAAAGTGAAAAAATGGGAAGGGGATGCATGTAGGGTTTATACAACCAGAGGGGGTTTAGGGTTGCTGGTTATTAGTTGTTACACCATCATTAACTCATAATTAAATTTGTTTTGACTTTAATAAATGAAGGGCAAATGTGCAAAATGGGAGTCAATGGATGAGATAGATGAGGTGTAAGGAGTAACTTTCATTTTGCATTGATTTATTTTTGTTGTGTTTCTTGAGGATTCAAATAAGAAAAGATTGTACTCTTTATTGGACAAGATAGTATCATCTAGTATCTAGAGTAATGTTTTGCTTTAAATATCTTTTTTTATCTTATTTTTCTATCATATTTAAAAAACCTAATATTTTATCTAATTCCCTTGAATTTTTAAGTTTTGTATTTTTTATGTTTTTCTACATTTGATTAGTAGAAATTATTTGATTTTCTTTTTCTGTTAATTGTAATTCCAATTAAATGTCTATCTTAATCTAAATAAAAATGAAATAATATTTTGAAAAAAAAAATTCTAAAAAGACTTTAAGTGACTATAAGACAACTGGATACATGCATAAATTATGTCTAATAATGAGTCCATCCTTAATAAAATGTTTAGTAACAGATAAATAAATTTCAAATATGAGTCTTTGCAATAATATATCCCATCATCTATTGCATGTCAAGACATTAAAATTTGCTAACTTCACCACATTCTCAAAACATATCCCCTACACTAATGCTTATTTTCCATAATATCTCAATTCTCAAGAAAATTAAAACTTTTTCCCAATATAAATAGTAAAATATATATTAAATAAATATGATAAATCAAAATTGGGATTACCAAATCGAGTCGATCATTCGCTTCTCTAACAATTAAATAAATTTATTTATGTTTAATTAAAAATATTTGTATTACAAAAAGAAAATTATATTTGTTTTAGTTTTGGGTAATTATAATATATGAAACAAATTTGGTTTTTTATTTTTATTTTTTATGTAATAAATTATATGGATATTATTTATTTTCAATAGTTAGATTAGATTTAATTCTCCTTTTCTTTTTAAAGAAGTACATTTTTATATCACTAATTCATATGTTTACAAAAGTGGGTGAGAAGTATATAAAGAAGAATGGAGAAAATAACATAAACAAAATATCCCAGATTAAAATTATGATTTCTAGTTTTGTAAAATTCATACTTAAAATTTAACTTGAATGTTTTCAAAATATTGGATAATCATAATTTTTACTCTCTATCCCTTTATGTTTATTTTTGTTATTGTATTTATACTTATTATATATAAGAAAAGTTACACTAAGTCTAGTAAACATATGATAATATTTAAAAAGATTTTAAAAATAACATCTTAAACTATAAATTATATTTTAATTATATTAGAATCTATTTATTACTTGATTTTTCAAAAGAAAAGTCTAAAAATGAATTAAATTCAGTCCAACAATCAAATATATATATTTAAATTAAATTAATTAATTACATAAAAAAATAAAAGATAATTATTCATAAACTTATTATAATATAAAAAACTAAAACTAACTAAAACAGAATTTGTTATAATTTACGAAGTATATATGAGTAGTAAAATAAGGATTTAGAAAAGAATAAAAATAAAATAATATGAGAAAAAAACTAATTTTAAAATTTAACAGTAACCTAAAATATATAAAAATAATAAATAAAATAAAATAATATTACTTTTTAAA
>NW_014542171.1:28084-29631 GCF_000741045.1 Vigna radiata var. radiata
ATTTTGCAGTTGCTCTTGTTTTGCATGAATGATATATTATATAGTTAATCAGGAGAATATAGTCCATTTTGTCAGTGAGTGTGAGCATGCTATTTTTTTTTTCTTTATATAATCGATTTGTAAATAATTTAAATTTAAAAGATATGGGAATGGTATTTATTTTTTCTTATTGGAAACCATATTTTTCTTTCTCTTTTCTTAACATATGAACTGGATCAGACCATACCCAGGATATGAGTTTGTAAGAAGTAATTTGNTGTCAGGGTTTAGATAAACTGAGTCAAGTTCATAAGATCATGGTTCTCTTTCTCAACTTAGAATAGTTCATAAAATTTGTAAGTAATTGTAGTATTTTTCCTACATTTTGAACATGCACATAATAGTTGTAGTTTAATAATAATAGTAATAATGAAAGGTATATTGGTCTAACCTAATTAAATGTAAATTAGACACTGTAAAAACAATTTATACAAGGTTGTTTTCATTTCTCCATACAAATATTATTTCTTTTAGTAATNAGAGTAAATGTTTGAAATAATTTATATGTAATATATTAAGTGCTGATCTTTTTGTTCATTGATTTTTTATTCATTGATTTTATGTAATACATTAAGTGTTGATCTTTTCGTTCTGTTCAGTTGCAGTTTTTTTTTTTGCTGCATGTTTTAATCTTCTCCATGGATATGAATGGTGAAATATGTTAATATATGATTTTTTNAAAAAAAGTTGAAGCAGATCTTCTTGTAATATTTCATATTCTTTACTTTAAATAGCTTTTATTCTTTCTTGTTAGAGTGTTTGTATCTTAGGAATAACATGTAATATTTTTTCTTTTATATGTTATATTTTACTATTTGAAATTAAAGCAAGTAAGAANATTCATCCTGTTTTNATAAGATCTTACTATATACAGTCCCACTTATAATATGTATCACATTAAAAATATATATGAAGATGTGGGAAAAGTAGAGGGATATAGAGGAGCTCAAGACCTTCTTTTAGACATGTTTATGACAGTCTTTTTAGACATGTTTATAACAAAATTCTTATTTTTTTTTTTTTAATTTGCAACAGCATCCAAAGGTCCATTGTTTTGTAAGAGTATACAAAAAAAATCACAAAACTATCTTTTCTTGTACCAGGTTTCTTATATCAAAGTGTCAAAGAATAGGACTTTAAGTTAGTGGCAGAGAATAATGGAAATCAAGTGAAAGAGAAANTACAAAGAAAATGGTAACTAATTTATCCATGGTAAGAAAATGGTAAGAAAAGCTTCTTTATATTGGATCTTTAACGAAGCCGATCAGCAACTATTCACATTCTGCTATGATAAACTTTCTTATAAGCAAGCAGAAACAACACTAGAAAACTTTTTGTATCAACCAAAAAGAACTTAAGGGAACAAATAATATGTCAAAAACTGTTAAACTTCTTCTACATTTATCATCAATCAAGGAAATAAATTTAAATTTTAGGAAAAAAGCAACTTACAGTATCAGTTGAATCACTTTTCACAATGTTTTTTCTAAGCACTAGTGCAACGAAGG
>NW_014542171.1:30071-31872 GCF_000741045.1 Vigna radiata var. radiata
CAACCCGTGGTGGGTCGGGCCGGGTTCAAGTTTTTCTGGCTCGCTAATAAATGAGTCGGGTTGGGTTGGCTCACTAAGTGACCAACCCGTGGTGGGCCGGGCCGGGTTGAGTCGGGTTACCCGTTTTGACAGCTCTAAAAATAATATTAATTTTAAAATAAAAATATATAAAAGAAAATCAAAAATAAAATAGTCACGTGAATTTGTTTGTAAAGTCTGTGATACTGTAAGCCAGACTCTGCTATTGGTCGTGGCAACGGTGTTACACTATTGGCAGTCATAACGGTGCATTTTGTTGTTTTTAGAGAGCCAACAGCATAGAGATGAGAAGTGAGAGTAGGTTTGGTTCTTTAAATACACCCAATTCTCATTTTATGAGGAAAAAAAAAAGTGATATCTAACCTAAAGAGAAAGGAAACTTTTTTAGAGAGGAGAAGAACAACGACAAACAATGGTTTGGTGTTTTTTTTAAGGTAAGTTATCTCTTAATGAGTTATGACATGAATATGTTTCTTTGTTTGGTTTGTTTTGNTGTTCTTCCTTTTTTCTTTGAAGAAATTGGAGACAACAATGACAATATGAAAAAAAAAATACCTCTTACAAATCATTTATATTTTTCTTATGCTTAGAACATGAAAACTGTGTGAATAACANAATAAATGTGTTTAGTGTCTTCATGTTTTCTTTAATTGTTTTACTTGGATTGTTACATAATGAATAAATAGAGTCTGCATGTTTTCTCAATGTTTTGTTTTTCTTCTAAACTTGATACATCTCATGTTGATGTATAGACACTTTTCAAATGTTTTATTCTTCAATTATTATTATTATTATTATTATTATTATTATTATTATTATATATTTTTTAACTTTTATTCTTTTATTGATGTTCTTTCTTCAATCAGGAATATAGAAGATAACCATAGAAGTTCAATTGTAAGGTGTGACCATTGATGAATACTAACATNTACTTATTCGTTCTTTAGTATAATATATTCTCACTATAAATGAGTTCACTTATTCTTTTAATTTTGAGAAAAGAAATTAATTAATGATGATTTTTATTTAGGATTGCATGCTAATATGGACTTTATTTGAATGAATGTTTTTGTTGTTACTCTTTATTATTGTAATGAGAAGAAAAATGAATTAAGAAGGATATTTTCTATAGGTGGTTTGGAGAAACTTGAAATATTTATTCTTTTTGTATTCTATAGTATCTGTAGTGAGTTTTCTTTTTTTTATTTTATTTGTATTGTAAATTGATATTATATCCTTGACTTCAATATGAAAAAGGTTTACGTTTGTAAACAAAATAATAAATAAATAACAATCTACTAATATCTTGTATTGTTATGCTAAGAAATTTAGTTTTAAGCCTATTGCAGAAATGTTTACTGTTAAGAATTTGTTAGAAGAGTTTTATGAATAAATAATATTAATTACATTAAATAAAGCTAGTACAAAAATAAATATGATATTTTTTTATCTATTTCATTATAAAATACTTTGTTTAATTATACAAATTCATTATGAGTTAATAATGATAAAAAAATGTGTTTGATTTCAATTTAAAGAATATTGATATATTTTCGTATAAATTGAAATCAAACATATTTTTCATTTATCATCTTTAATTTTTCATGAATTTTTCCAATTAAACATAAGATTTGATAAATGTGNTAGATTCAAAAANTATATATTTTTTTCACACTAACTTCATTTGATAAACAGCAGTGTAATTGATATTATTTAATTTTAAAGTTTCTAAAATCTTCTTCACAGAAAGCATTTCTGCAAC
>NW_014542171.1:35715-40336 GCF_000741045.1 Vigna radiata var. radiata
AAACACAAAAAACTTACAATGAAAATAACCTTGAAGGTTGAAGGTGGCTTCTGTGCTGAAACAAAACGAAATAAAAATCCAAAGAGCATATGTGCACCAAATTAATCAGTAAAAATGAAAGACAATGGTAGAGAAATAATTAATCAACGAAAAACGAAAGAAAAAAAAGGAAATGAAAGATAATGGTCTGGAAGGCATGAAGAGAGCAGCAACAACACAAAGAAGATTAGAAATGTTTTCAAATGTGCAAGAGATTCTGTTTGCGAAATATAACCCTAAAAACTTGTTATTATCTTGGTTATTTTTTTAACTGAGGAAATAAGGATCTATGGCCTAGGTTCTATAAAGAACCGCTGCCTAAACCTTCTCAAAAAAATTAAAAAAAAAAATTAAGTTACTTTAGGCATTGTTTTTTTTAACCGACGCATAAACCTTTGCGCGATAATTACAAAAATCCCACCGTACCAGTTTTAGGCATCGATTCTTTTTGAACCGAGGCATGTACCTTTGCCAATAATTACAAAAATGCCACCACACCAGTTTTTGGCATTGCTTCTTTTTGAACCGAGGCATATACGTTTGCGATAATTACAAAAATGCCACGACACCATTTTTTGCTGCGGTTACGACTAAACCAGTGTCAAATGCGCGAGTTAAAATCCATTTCTTTTACTGGTGAGGTCTTCCTCGTTTCCTAGGGAGAATAACTAAGTCGTTAGAATCATCAATAATATTTTTTTGCTTCCTTTGACAGGAGCTTCAAGGAAGCCCTTCAACCAAGCCACCCACATTCTGCTAAGATAGAATTTTCTCATAAGCATACAGAAATATATAACACAATATATAATACCAAGAAAAAATTTAAGAACTTAAAATAGTATACCAAAGAATTCTAAACATCTTTTACATTTATCAACAACTTTATAGCAAAATATCATTAACTATCATTCACTGATTAAGCAATTCCCACAATGCCTTAAATCATATTAAAAGTGCTATAATATAAATTTATATTTTTTAATAGAAAATGAGTAGTTCAATTAAACTTCGTGAAAGATCGAGTTGCAGACCCCGTTATAACTTTGATGAGTCAGACGAGGAAGATCAAATTATTTTTCATAGAGAACATGACAAATCTACAGAAAATGATGTGAAAGTTAATGGAAATGATAGTGTAAGTTAGTTCACATTTTTGTGTTAGCAATTTTAATATGATTTAAAGCATTGTGGGAATTGCTTAATCAATGATTGATAGTTAATAATATTTTGCTATAAAGTTGTTGATAAATGTAAAAGATGTTTAGAATTCTTTGGTATACTATTTTAAGTTCTTAAATTTTTTTCTTGATATTATATATTGTGTTATATATTTCTGTATGCTTATGAGAAAATTCTATCTTAGCAGAATGTGGGTGGCTTGGTTGAAGGGCTTCCTGGAAACTCCTGTCGAAGTAAGCGAAAAAGTATTATTGATGATTCTAATGATTCAGTTATTCTTCCTAGGAAACGAGGGAGAGTTCACTAGTAAAAAAAATGTATTTTTACTCACGCATTTGACATTGGTTTATTCGTAACCGAAGGAAAAAATGGTATGGTGACATTTTTGTAATTATCGCGAACATATATGCCTCGGTTCAAAAAGAACCGATGCCAAAAACTGGTGTGGTGACATTTTTGTAATTATTGGCAAAGGTATATGCCTCAGCTCAAAAAGAACCGATGCCTAAAACTGGTGCGATGACATTTTTGTAATTATCGCGCAAATGTATATGCCTCGGTTAAAAAAAAAAACCGAAGCCTAAAGTAACTAATTTTGTTTTTAATTTTTTTAAGAAGGTTTAGGCAGCGGTTCTTTATAGAACCTATGCCATAGATCCTTATTGCCTCGGTTAAAAAAATAACTGAGATAATAACATGTTTTTAGGGTTATATTTCGCAAACAGAGTCTCTTACACATTTGAAACATTTATAATCTTCTTTGTGTCACTACTGCTCTCTCCATGCCTTCCAGACCATTATCTTCCATTTTTTTCTTTTTTTTCTTTCATTTTTCGTTGATTAATTATTTCTCTACCATTGTCTTTCATAGTTACCGATTAATTTTGTGCACATATGCTATTTGGATTTTTATTTCGTTTTGTTTCAACGTAGAATCCACCTTCAACCTTCAAGGTTACTTTCATTGTAAGTTTTGAATGTTTTCGTTTTGCAAAGTTTGAAAAAAAACATTTTTTTTTGTAAAAATAAAAAACGATTAACCGAAGTGAAAGTTAAAGTCTTTTTAAGATTTGCAATGCAAATATTTTTTAAACTTCAGATTACAAGTATGTTTCTGGGTTTGTGTTCTTGTATATAAGCTATGAAAAGTTTGCAGAAATGAACATTTTTTTTTTTTAAAATACATACTGTAGATAGCGGTTCTGGACCCTAACCGAGGTAATAATCTTAAGTTTTTACTTCGGTTTTTGAACCGAGGTCAAAAATCCAGACTTTTTTTTACCTCGTTTGAATATACCTCGTATCAACAACCAATTTCGTCTGGGTGACTAAATACTATACGAATACTATATGAATTTTCTTGTTTTATCTTATTTTTTGTTTTTCTATCATTTTCTACTATTATTTCTTTCTTATTTTTTTTTTGTTTTTATTTTACTTTACTTTTTCTATTATAATTTTCTTTTTTTACCTTTTGATTTTTGTTCTTTTTGGTTATTTTAGTTAAGGAAAAAAGAAAACATCAACTGATGTAATAGGCCTTCGTTGCACTAGTGCCTAGAAAAGACATTGTGAAAATTGATTCAACTGATACTGTAAGTTGCTTCTTTCCTAAAATTTAAATTTATTTCCTTGATTGATGCTAAATGTAGAAGAAGTTTAACAGTTTTTGATATATTATCTGTTCCTTTAAGTTTTTTTTTGTTGAATCAAAAAGTTTTCTAGTGTTGTTTCTGCTTGCTTATAAGAAAATTTATCATAGCAGAACATAAATAGGTTCTGATCGGCTTCGTGAAAGATCCAGTATAAAGAAGCTTTTCTCACCATTTTCTTACCATGGATAAATTTGTTACCATTTTCTTTGTAGCTTCTCTTTCACTTGATTTCCATTATTCTCTCCCACCACCTTCAATTCTGTTGTCTATTTCATTTTATGCAGTCTTCACACCATCTAAAGAGGCCACAACAATTCACTACACTTTTGGGACCCCTTCTAGGAGTAAAATTCATACAAGTGAAGATGCATAAGGGTTGTGATGGCAAATGTTGTTTTTACCATCTAATATATGTGCTCTGTTGTTGCTTCTGTATTTAATAAATTTTATGTGATAATAGTAATAATAAATAATAATAGAAAAGATAGCTGGTTTTGCCTTGCAAATGATGTGGGATAAAAAGTGGTTTCATGTATATATACATAAACAAATACCTTGAAACAAATAGGTAGAGCTTTTCATTATTTAAAGTTAAACTATAATTGTCTTGAAACATGTTATTTTTCATTAGAATAGTATATTGAAAGCCTCGTGGCAAAAAACTTTTACTTAAGATGCGACACAGACGGAGAAATTGCAGAGGAAATATTTGAGGATAAACACCAAGTTCTCATAGAGCAAAGTAGCGAGTGGCTGAAGGATACATATGAGTCTTGCTCTATTGTGGGCTACACTTGTTGCTGGTGTTTCCTTCGCTACGGCCAACACCGTTCCTGGTAGCACTGACGAAGAAGGTAGAGTGAATATTTTCTACTATTCTCCATTTCTATATATGATCAAAATATATTTTTAAATCCTTTCTCCATTTCTATGTCTAAAGCTTCTACTTCTCTTCTTTGAGATAATTACACTTTGTGGAGGTCGTAACATTCAAGTAAGTTATAAGACACTACAGTAAAACGCTGATTTACCTGCGAGATATTACCGAGGGCCTTCAGCCCCTCGGTAAATACATTTTACCGAGGGTATTACCGAGGGTCATGTGACCGTCGGTACGTTGGTGCTCATTAACCCCCCACAGCTTGGGTTTCCCTCACTCTTCGAGCCAAAAATACGAAGCCAGGTCTTGTCCCCTTTCAGAGAAGTCTCATCCAAACCCTTCCCGTTTCAGAGAACTGTCGTCTCCAACAACACCAAAGTCTCGCTCTGCCCAAATTTCACAAATTCCCGTTCTCGTCTGCCCAAAGCCCTAATCCTAAGGTGTTCCATTGGTTCGTGCTTCCATTCTCTCATCTACCTCTGTCTTTCCGGTGGCGGTCCGTTCTGTCCGGTCTCATCGAGGTTCGTTGTGCGTGTTGCAGGGTGGTTCGTGGTTGTGCGCGTGAGGCTTGTTCGCCGCAGGGGTGGTGGTTTGTGGTTGTACGGGTGAGGCTTCTATGCCGTAGGAGTGTGGAGGGGCTTCCACCGCATTGAGTTTTCTAACAAGTAAGCTAGCTTCAATGAAAAATATGATTGACAACTTATGTCAAAATTTCCCAGTCGCTTCTTGAAGTCTCTGATCATCATCGTCATATATAAGAAGCCCCCCGTAGGGGCTAAAATGTTTCTCCACATCTGGAGAGTCATGCATTTCTTTTTCTCAAAAAAATGTTGCATCTTCAATGAAGGGTTCCCTCAGGTGAACCGCC
>NW_014542171.1:47266-68163 GCF_000741045.1 Vigna radiata var. radiata
CTAATGTATGTAAACATCCTAACAAGTCTAACTTAGTCTAATAAAGGTAGGAAAGTGGTCAAAAACAAAGAATAAGGTCAAACTGGAAATTTGACCCTTAAGTATCTAAAAAGTCAACTTTTAAGGTCAAAAATGGTCAATTCACCTAATGTAGAATTATTCTAATGTATGTAAACATCCTAACAAGCATGCCATTCGTTTGGTAAACTTTCTTTACTTTTCTGTTTCTTACATATATAACTTATGTATTTTGTATTTCATATACACTAATAAGTCTAAATTATGTTACAGGCACAAGCTCTTGGACGGGTCGTCCATGTTGTTGAGGTCTTTGCACAGACCCATGTTCGGAAGGGCACTAATGAATTCGTTGGTGAAAGATCTCGCAAGACTCATGTAAATAGCACTCCTAGTATTAGTAATCCACATGATTATGTTATTGTATCATTCCCTGACATTGTTTTTAATGTTTCAACAGGAAGAATTTTCTACGAGACTTTCATAGGTTAGATCCGAACATGGGTCAGCTCCTACACCGGATGATGCGAGTAATGCAGATGACGACATCCGTAGGACCCAGTGCTGGGTCGATGTCGTTGGTGGGAAGAAAAAGGGACGAGTCTACGGTGCAGGACAACTTGCTGCAAACTATACAGCATCGAGAAGAGGTACACTGAAGCACCAACCTTCTTCTTCTTCCACCCCTTCTACTGACGAGGCCATCCAGCGCTTGACACAGCTATTAGAGCAACGTGACCAGGAAAACCATGCTTTGAGAGAAGAATACACTCACTTGAGAGACGAGTTTTCAAGCTTCAAGTCCCTGGTCATGAGAGCGCTGCCTCAAACTTCAGATCCTTCTTCCACTGTCCCTCCGACCCAGCCACGACCCTCCCCGTCACCAATCCAGCCCACACCAGTCCAGCCCACACAAGTCCAACCATCTACAGATGAGCCTGATGATGATGAAGATGAAGACTTTGTACGATTTTAGTTTCATTTTGTTATTGATCATAGTGATTTTAGTACATTTAGATGTTTGTATATTATGATATTGGTACATTTATTTTTGCTTAGAATTGGATGATATTACTATTATGATATTGTTAGAACATATTGGATGTCAATACATTATGATGATAATGTTAATACTTTATCATTTTTCATTAATGAACGTGAGATTTTGGGATGGACAATATATAGGTAGGTTTGTTTGTGGATTGAAACTGTTATGCAGGTCTGTGTATGTTGTGAACATTACATTGCAGGTACTTGTGCTTGGAAAATAAAAACAAATACAATTCATTTTTCCCTGCAGCCTACCGAATACCGAAGGGCGAAAGCCCTCGGTAATTACCGAGGGCCAAAAGCCCAGGGTAATTACCGAGGGCTTCTGCCCTTCGGTAATTACCGAGGGTCAAAAGTCCTTGGTAAAAATACCGACGACGTATTTACCGAGGGCTTTCAGACCGTCGCCAGTCCCTCGGTAATTGGTCTTTACTGACGGCTTTTGGACTTTTCCGAGGGTTTTTGGCCTTCGGTAATGCCCTTCGTTACTATAGTAACAATATATAGTATGTTAGTAACATTAGGATTATTAGATATTTTAATTAAACTAACAAAATAAAACTGAATCATTAATTTATATTAGTAACATTACAGAGTTTCAGACACTTTCTCTTATTGAGATCTAGTTGACGTTTCTGAACATGTGTATGAGTAATATTATGTGAACGTATATTGTGCAACACATTATGCTTGTGACTTTATTGAATGGAATGTATATGTTACGTCAAAAAAAGATAAAAGGAAGGGAAATAACACAAAAAATCTGATACCATATAGAGAATATTGTTTGTAATTGTGGGATTTGTAGACACAAGTACTTTTATTTATGAAGTAGAGATACAATACTATGGAAAAAATGAATACTTAATAATGTGAAATAAGAGTGCATAATTGATCAGGTTAGAAATACTTATTTATTTTAATGTGAATTAAGAGTGCATTATGTGAAATAAGAGTGCATAATTGAATACATAATTGAATACTTATTGTATATTTATTTTAATGTTAATTTGGTAATATTTGTTTTACATTCTCTCAAGAGTTAGTGTTTTCTCCATCTCCTCATGGAAAGAGGAAAGTAGTAATTTTATTCATATAACAAAAACATCACTTACATTAGAGATGACATCCCATTCACAATAAGTTTGATTATGTCTACGGATTGAAAGTGTTAGTGGAAAAGAAGTTAATCAAGCTCATTTGTACATTTTAAACAACACAGAGAATGTTATTCCTTACATTTCACAGCACATTGATGAAATTAAGTCAGCACATCCACGTATGAGTGAAAAGTGGACACTTAAGGAACATAACAAATCCTTTTTAGCTTGGTTTAAGAAAAAGATTTATGTCACTCCGAATGTTTCTGAAAATCTATTAAGACTAGCTCCTGGACCTAACACTGATGTGATCACTCTCGGCGGCTATTACATAAACAATTACTTGTTCTATTCAAAGGAGGAAGACAATAAAAGTATAGTTCAAAATAGTGGAGTTACCCTACAAGCTGAGGATGTACATTTTTCTAGTTCCAAGGATAAGAATCCAATTACAACATTAATGAGTTATTTTGGAATAATACAAGAATTTTTGGAAATTGATTATGTCACTTTTAGAGTTCCAGTTTTCAAGTGTAAATGGGTTGATAATAAATCTTGTGTCGTGACAGAAGACCTCAGATTCAATTTGGTGGATCTTAACAAAATGAGTTACACGGATGAACCATTTATTATGGCTAGTCAAGCAAGACAAATATTCTATGTCACTAACCCAGTGAATCATAAATGGTTAGTGGAATTGTAAGGTAGAGCCATGCACACAACTGATGATGAAGACTCTCTAGATATACTTGAGACAAGCTCCTTCTCATCGAGAACCATTGAAAATAAGGTTGATGATGTACCCAATGAAATACATGCAACTCGATGTGATCACAACGAAGGCATGTGGGAGAAATAGGTAAGTATTACATTCATTCTTACCAATTCATTATGACATTAATATATTAACTTATGTTTCTAATGTTTCAAATTTGATTTTGCAGCAATTCAACACAACCTCTGCATTGTCCAATGAAGTAATAAAGACGATAAGAGAGGAATGGGCAGGATATTTAAATTAACATTTTACATAACTATAGTTTTAGGTTTTTCCTTTCATGATAGTAGCATTTGCTTACTTCTGCGGCTTTTTAACTGCGAATTCATTATTGAGAATAAATTAATACTGTGAATAGATGAATATTGTGAATATATGAATGGAAAAGTGGATTCTTTTAAGTTTTGATGATAGCATTAGCGTATTTTACTTTTACTATTTAATTGCAATTGATGAATTGATGATAACATGGTTTAAATTAATTAATTCTATGCATTCAGGAATTGGAAAACTAGTTTTTGTATTTTACGTTTGGTTAAATGAGCTAAAATGATCGGAATTTAATAAAAAACACTGATGGTAACGTCAAATTATACACTGTCTGACGTTAATATATGTATCTTAACTTCCATCAAGGCGATGAGTGACGGTAATATAATGCAGTAGATAACGATGATAATAAAACGTTGAGCGGGGGACTCTACAACTCAGCGATAGTAACGTCGATTGTATACATGTTCGACGTCAACATTACATCATTCACCTCATAACTAACGTCAAATAATCCTTAAATATTGATTCGAAAATTGACGTCATATTTCCACTTCGACGTGAATATTACGTCAAATATCCTCCACGCCTCCGTCAACATTACGTCAGTTCGCCCGATCATTGGACGAAAAATATTTCTTTAAAAATAAATATTTATTCAAATATTGAACATCAAACTCCATTCCGAACGACATACCGTAACGTCGATCTACATAATAGACGTTAACTTTATGTCAATTACATCTGCATACGACGTAAAGGTGTTTGATTAACGTCACCCGATATTATTCGACGTAAATTTACGTCACAAGCTATATTGTCACTAGCATATGCGTCGTTAAAGGCCAAAAATAAACGACGTAATAGACTGTTTTTGTACTAGTGTATTGTAGTGATAATGCTTGATCATTTAATGAGTTATTAAAAAGATTAATTAAAGATTATCACAAATCTGAAGACTGTGAAAATGATGAATTCATATAAAGATGTGACTTAGGAACAAACACAAAAGTAGTGTCTCTTGATGGAATTGTTGGAACCTTTTGACTTTCTTTCTCAACCTTTGCAGAAGCAAGCTTCCATATTCACCTATGATTACCCTTTTCCATCACTGGGAAAAAAATTATTAAAGTTTTTTCAAAAAGGCAAAAAGAAAAACTACTTTTTTCAAAAAGGCAAAAAAATTATTAAATTTCAATATTTCCATAAAGAAATTTCAAAGGTTTGGGCCAATTACATCTTCTGCATTGTTTTAGAAATTATTACATTAAACAAAGGATGTTGACTTAACAATGCATTATAGTCATTCTCCATCCATCTCAGAAGACAACTACAACTGATAATGCCATATTAATTAGAGCAAAAGTTGCCATCACACATATTGTAGAGCACAAGAACAATCTCATTTTTCTTTATGAGCAAATAAATCAAAAGGAAATTTGATTGCAGCCACATGAATTTGTAACGTACACTAATGATGAGAAAGCTAATATAGGAAGAAATAGAATTACTTAAAAATATAATCGGCAGTAGTGAAAAGAATGGTTCACATGTCTTGAGGTTGGTCCTTTAGACAAACATCAATCTAAACATACCAACCAGATATTAAATGTTCATAAACAAACCCAAAATAGAAATTTGTCTGAGGTTCAAATAGAAAGGAAATTTTGTAAATATTATATAAGAAAAATGAGAAATATTCCAANGAAGATGAGGATAGAGAGAAAGCCTATAAACAGTTACTCATGGAAATACATGCATTATCAAGCCTGTGTCCACANTTATTATGATTATAGAAAACAATTAATACAATTAAACAATTCAATTATTAGAACAATTATCATGATNAAAAGCAATTATCGAACCATAATAAATAAAATTGAAAGAAAATATGTACAGAAAAAAAAAACAATTACAAACATAATCCCCTTCATTAATCGTGTAGAATATAGATTTAGTTGCTTATGAAAACAGTGGCACAAAACGGAATATTCATGCTTAAATCTGACATAAGAAAAATACTGATGCAAGATTAGCATGCGCTAGCCAGGANCTGAAGTGGCCAATTATATGAACACATGTAGTAATCGAAATGGAAAAGAATGAACAAAGTACTGCATTAAGAACTTGAGGAATAAAGAAAGAATATGGTAAGTGGAGGAGCAACAATGGTGTCCCCTTTCTTTAACACCTAATTCCATCAAACACGTTGTTGAATCACAAAAACACATAAATACTTTAGAAGATACGAAGTTTGGTCTTGGGGGAATAAATATAAGAGGCATATCAATAAAGAAAAACAAAGACATAACCTTTGCACCATGGAAACAATCCTAAAATATGCTAGACTCCTCATGGTTGTTTTCTCTTCCTTATGGCAGTAAACAACCACAACAAGGCTCTAGACAGTCCCCAATATATAATGAAATACCTGTTGATTGGTTCTAACTAGAAAAGCAACAAATAAGCAAGAATTAGTCCAAAATTACAAAAACCAACACTATAGACAAATAAGTAATAAAATACACAAAAGTTGGCGAGACAGCAAAGTAAGGGAAAGAAAGCAGAAACCTTGGTTATTGGGAAGGATGAATGAGAGACAGCAAGTGGCCTATTATATAAATTTAATGTCAATACAATTTCTTTCCAATAATATTCATTACGAATTAAAAATTATAGCCAAATTACAATCTATAACATTCCTGCTTGGCACTTCCCATTCCCAACTTATCCCAACAACAATAACATAAACAACCCATCAATTTTAATCAATCAGTCACTATAAAATCAAATCAGTCACTATTAATATTTTAAACAATCGATCAATTTTAATCAATCAGTCACTATAAAATCAAATCAGTCACTATTAATATTTTAAACAATAACATAAACAACCCATCAATTTTAATCAATCAGTCACTATTATTATTTTAAACATTTACAAATTAAATCAAATCTTCAAACCTCTTTCGAGAATCGATGCTTTTTACTATAACTCATATACGCATATATATAAGCTGAGAGATAATATTCTCTGAAACATCATTACTCAGGTTTTCATTCCCAAATTAGTATCAAGAAAGGTATATCACATTCAGTTTGTCATTGTCTATTGAATTGGATATGGATTGGGTTTTTAAAAATACTTCATAAAGGCATACAAATACTTCATCTAGAAATCATATATCACATCATATAATCTATACATACTAATCATCATAATTTCTCAAAACATAATAATTATGTCGTTATATGGATTGTCTTGTTTACAAAGGACACTACCAAATATTTGGTATCTCTCCTTGCTTGTTTTTCTGTTTGTTTCTTAATACTATATTACTCTAAAGTGTGGCCCTGACTAGGCAAACTGTAGTTTGTGCACCAGTCAACTTCCAAGGAAAAGCCCCACATGGTAGGTGTGACTTGAACATAACTCAGGTGGACAAGGGAGACTCAATATTAAAATCTTATAAGTATCTATCTTGTAACTTTTACTCTTCGTTGATAGAAAGCATATCCTGATATGAGCCAAAAAATTAAGATCAAGCATATTACAGAGAAAGCATGTGAGCCAAAAAATTCAATCAGGACCATCATACCTTTAAAATTAAATGTGTTATTTGCTCGACAACTTTCTCTACATCAACCAATTCTCTATGTCGGACAAAACCCATAACGACTATGCGCTATCAACGAATTACAGGGTCAATATAATCAAAACAAAACAGTACCAAGGTGGACATCTCGAAACAAAATTACGAAACACGTAGAGAGTAATTACGAAACAACAACCCTTATTTCGAAAGGGGAACGAACACGCAAGTACACTTGCAGCATCAACCACATCTACCTAGGTTAGCTTCTACCTACACGGGTCAAATCATTGCTTGACCGGAACAAAGACAGAGGAAATCGATTTCAATCGGTGAAAAATAAAGGAAAAAGCAAAAAAAAATCGGTCAAAAGTTGAGAAGATGAAGATACAAAGAAACCCTAGCAGTTGAGGGTAAAAGATGCAGGTGAGAGGCTGAGAGGTAAAGGAAAGTGCTTATCGCTTGAACTGTGGCGAATGAGAATTGTGACAAGAGCCTTCGATGATGGATACGAAAGAAACGTTCTCGTGATGGTACACAAAAGAGAAATGTGGCGGATGAATGGTTGAATGAATGACGAATGATAGAGAGTGAAGAAGAGAGGAAAAGAGGAAGAGAGTGAACGACAGTGTATTAAGTCGAACGAGAGTGAGAGGGAACTGAGAAATGAGAGTGAGAGGGACAAACGTGAGAAGGACCGAGAGGGAAATGAAAAAAAATTGAAAGAGAGAGATATTATGATGGATTTCTAAAAAGAAGTCATAATACATTAAAAAATTTATGACAAGTGTCCATAAATACGTAGTAATAGGTTTTAAACTTATTTACAAATTTGTCACCACATTTTATATTATAACTGATATACAAAACTACGTCATAATATGTCTTAAACTTATTTACCACTATGTTTCCTATTATGACGGATATATAAAACTATGTTATAATATGTCTTACTTTTATTACGATTCTATCATCGGTCAACCTATTATGATGGATAATTTGTATTTGTCATAATAGGTCGTCATAGAAAGATATTTTTCCACTAGTGAGAATAATAGAAAAAATACAACAGAAAGATAACCGAGGCGTTCTTATTAAAAACACAAAAATTACATACATCTAGGAAGACATTGAAAGATATTACAAGCGTGATAGTCGTATTAAATAACAATTAATAATATTTCTCGCATTGTAGTTTAGGCATGGGGTAGAAATAGAATCGACAAAAGAGTCTAAAATAATACACTCACATGTAGATCATCATCACTGAATTGAAGCAACTCCTCGTCATGCTCTTTCAAGAACTCGTGAAATTCTGGGTCCTGAAATGGAAAAGCTGTAAATAACATTACCAGTATAATGTAGCAAAATAACAAAATCAAACACTATTTCCAGTTCCATAAATGTAAACATTTTATTGTCTCTGTCTTCCTTTTCATTCCATCCCATCCAAATCCAGTACAAGCGACTGCCTATGTATTTATAGATTAAAGGTAATATTAGATTCTAAGTGTGGAGTAGATTAAAATTAGATTTATATAATTTCTCCTGAAATATGGTGTACCCAATTAGGTCTCATGTGTCTTACTTCTGTGATTACATTTGGTAATAGCAACCAGTGACGTGCACTTCATGAGGGAATTTGGCTTGTTCTCTTTACATTGTTATTGTTGCTTGTTATTTATTCTTGGACAACTCCAGTGTGAAAATTTGTAACTCTAGTTTGAAAGCAATTGATGGCAAACATGGCTTTCAAATCAAATAACAAATATTGCATTATAGCTTTCTCGTTTTGTGAAAGCGACTACTGAAATAACTGTCCTTTTGCTTCTTTAGATTAGCCATCAAATGTTTCAAACTTAAGCGTTCTTTCACTGTTTCCATCCTTTTTTCCTTCTATGTTGGAAAAAACTTCAAGCATATGAATCTACAACACCATCTTAAACAAAAGAAATATCAAGTTCATATTCATTGGCTCATGTTTTAGGAAGCCAAGAGTATAATGGACATGTTTACGGTCTAGGTTTGGGTCCTTGTCCATCTAAAATCTTTGGAGTCCATGTTCGTTCTCANAGTGGATCATCTTCATCTACTCCTTCTAATGCTAAATTACAATCTCAAGTTAATGAATATTTAATAAATGTTTACTTGGTTTGTTCCTTTTAAGATTAACATGTTAGATATCATATTTCTCACTTTTTTAATAATTTTTTCTGTTATAGGTATTTTCACTGACTTCTTGTAATGTTCAATTACAATATCAGGTTAATGAATATTTAATAAATATTTACTTGGTTTGTTCCTTTTAAGATTAACATGTTAGGTTTCATATTTCTTACATTTTAAATAATTTTTTCTTTTATAGGTATCTTCATTGACATCCCAAGTCAGTGAAATGAAGGCAATGATGACACTTTTGTTGCAAAATCATCAAGGCTCATTGCCTTCACAGTTTGCAGTATTTCAACTATCATCGGTAATAATTGTTAAATTTATTTGTATGATTTTTTTATTAAATATATTATCGACTAACTATTATGTTATATTATAGGTATCTGATCAAGGGAGTGTGTCAAACAATGGATGTAATGAAGAAGAAGAAAATTAGATATTGTTATTGAATATCTTTGAGTCATATTTTTAGTATTGAACATTTGTATTGAATATATGTATTAAACATCTATATTGAACATATGTATTAAACATCTATATTGAACATATGTAATGAACATCTTTCCTTTTAATTTTTATGTATGAACATGTATGAATGATATTAGGTTGCAATGAAATGGTTTCCTATTATTGAAAGAAGGAACAATGTGATATGTTGATGAGTTCCTGATAAAGTTCTGAGGAGAAGGTAAATTGGGAGTTTTCTCATTGGTGTTCTATGAGTGGAACACGGGGACTTAAGGTAGAGCTTAAGGCCCTTTTAAATGTTTGAATTTGGAGAAAGAAGTAGGATCTGATGTTGCTTTCGGTCTGCAGAAGATGAAGAAAGATCTTACAAAAGAAGCTAAGAGAAAGTTTGTGGAAAGTAAGATCGAAAGAAAAGAATACATTCTCCTTGTAGAAGGTTTTGAGCCACGTGCCACAGTGGTGAATAATATTGTTAATGGTGCTAAATACAAAAATTGTCATATTGAAATGAAGTACAATTTTAAGCCATCACCCTAGCCCTGGATAAAGACGTCGAAACATTTGTGATTAATCTATGAAATTAATAATGCAGCTGTGGAGTTTGAATAACTGTATTGGGTCACTATATTGGGTCAATGACTCATAATAAGCTTTTATCTCGAAGATTATACAACGATTCATGCAAATGGAAAGATGGTCACAGTCTTAAGGATCTCAGACTTGTTGGAATTGACATGGCCAAAGTCTTCATAATTGACAACACTCCACGGGTTTATATATTATTTCTTTCTTCCTTTTAGGCTCTGATGTAGCTTTGTTTTTCTTTACATTCTTTCTAACATGAAAATTATATTTGTAAGGAATAATAAACCTATTTCTCTCATTGTTTCCATTAGAGAGTCTCCTCTGCTTAATGGTTCTTTTGAGCATAAATAAATATAAATAAATCCCATCAACACAGTTTAATGTAAGGCTAGAAACAAAATAGCAAAATAAAAGCACAAAAGTTACATTTCTTTGGTTTAACTGAAACACAAGGGCATTTCTGAATCTTTGGTAAAAGATAAGGCAGTACCAGCGGTAATCCCTTGAATTATCGGCGGTTTTGACAAAACTCTTGGAAGTACCGGCGATTTTAATAAAACTCCTGGAATTTCCGGCAGTTTTGAAAAAATCCCCTTTATTTGTGATGGTTTTTAGAAAACCCCCGCTATTTCCAACGATTTTTGGAAACTCTATTATTACCGGCGGTTTTCATAAAACCTCCACTATTACCAACGGTTTTCATAAAACCCCCACTATTTCCAATGGTTTTACGAAAAACCGTTGATACTTACTTAACATTGCACGTTTTCCCAACAATTTCCGCAACTGTAGGAAAAGCACTTTTCAGGGATTAAAACTACCAGTAATATTTAAAATAACTTTCGGTAAAATTTCTGATTTTTGTAGTGAGATATGAAGATACAAGATGAAACAATTACTTCACCTATATAAAGCTAGTTTATTTACAAATTTAAAGAGAAGGATGAGATTGATAAATATATTTATTCAAGGTAAGTTCTTTTCCTAAATTTAAGTGAATTATTAACATTACTTTTAAGATTATATACTTTCTTTTGTTTTTGTAGATTTTGGTGGAAATCTTTCTATGATGAGATTGGAATAGGTTTTTAATCCCTTTCGATACAAGGGATCTTTAGTACTTTGACCAATGAATATAAAATTTTGTATTTATTTTAGTGTAACACGAAATGAAATGAGTCTTTTTAATTTCATTACTATTTATAGTTCTATTGAATAATATATTCATCATAAAGATGTGTACGTATTCTGAATATTTTAAATAGTTACATTTTTTCATCTTTTGTCTAGAAGAAATGTTAGCAGTATAGATTTTTATTTAATACGACAAAGTGTTGTTATTCTCCATAGCCATATAATCCAATATTATGAATAGACTATTTATAGAAGTTGTTAATATTAAATAGTTTTATTAAACCAATGTGTACGAAAATTTATATATTTCAAAGCTGAGTTGAATATCTATATTAATATTATTAGCTTTATTTTTCTTATATTTTTATACAAAATTTATTTTATTGTGACGTTTAGCTTGTCTTTTATGAATACCAAAATGTCTTGACTTGCTCGTGTCGATATGCCTTTGTATAAAGCATTATTTATGTTTTTGCTTTCCTAACATTTCGTGTTCCAAGTTGACCTTGTAATCAGCACATTGGTTATGATACCCTAATGTTTTGAAACACCGGCTCCTCTTATACTTAACCACATGTACTTTGAGCTGATCATGCGCTGGGGTGTTGTAGCTGAGTTAGGATTATAGTAATAAACTATTTCTCCTTTCTCGGACTTGTTGCTTTATGTCCAATTTGTCTGTATCTGTTTTGGGTTGGATTCTTTGTTGAAGGAGATGAAATTTCTATTGGCCGAGTTCCATGGTCGATCTTAGTTTTCTAATAGTCGGGCTTCACAGGTAGGCTTCTTCTGCCCCTATATTTAGGTATAGGTCGAATTGATACGTACGCTCGAATGTAGGAAATTTGTGCTTCTTTTATGTTTCGTCTAGTGTTTTGAGCTATTTTTTGTAGTTTGGTATCTCCATTATTGTGTTGATGGTTTGTCTTGAAAGTGTTGTGATGAAAGTTATTTTATTCTTGTTAGAATTAGTAACTTGGATCTTTGAGTGTCAGGTTCATGATCTTAGTTTGCCTCGCTTGAAAGGTTTTAGATGTCTCGTTTGGGTGCCTCACTTTGAGAGTTTTTGGGTCACGTTTATGGTCTTGGTTACAATCTATTAATTTTGTTGCCTTATTTTAAGTCTTTTGAATGTCACCTTTGTGGTCTTGATTGCAATATGTAATATGCTTTTAACTTTTGTGGTGATTCAAGCTTGCTTTTGAGCTCTACTAATGGATAGGCTTCATTTTATTTTGGGAGAATTTGTCACAATGAGCTGGTCGACGAGCTACTTTCAAGATTATAATAGGTTCTTGCTTCTGTTTTTTTTTTTTTTTCTTGCAAGTAACATTTTTCGAGTTCTCTTCCTTTCTCTCTATAACTCTTTCTCTAAGTTCTATTCCCCTTCTCTCTATAAATTCTAACTTCTAAATATTATATTTGTCGACCAGGAAGTGCCTAGAAGATCAGCGCAGTGCATTTTCCATTATGTACCGATTAGTTTCTAATATAAAGCAAGTAAGTTTCGGCTCCTTTTTCATTTACTTTTTAGTTTGAGGCCATGCATAAGGGAATCCTTCACATCTGTCATTAGGCATATTGTTTTAATTCCTTATTCATTAGAGGTTCTAAGGACTCTCTTTGATCACAATTATGTATTCTATAGGCATGTTTAGGATTCCTTGAGCTTGAAGCAAGGTTGGTGAGTTGTATTTAGCTATGGTAGTTCCTTTTAAGGTAAAGGAAGCTAGTGACTTTGCTTTGATTTTATTTTACATGAAACATATGATTTAGGATTGGTTGTAGATTATATTGATTTCGTTGAAAATAGGAATATCTATTTTAATATAAATTGTGATTGCACGATTGTAATTAACTTTTGATTTTTACACTATGATGGATGTTTGGGAACTGTGATTATCCATTTTGGACTTGATTTTAACTATGAATTTTTGTGGTTTTGGACGTTGATGATGTCAAATTTGAGTGAAATGTTGAGAAGGCAGTATTAAGATGATTTACAAGTCAATTTTGGTCTAAAATGGGGTTTTAATAGATGAGTTTTAGAAAAAACGTGAAGTGATGCATGAATTTAATTGTGTGCAGGATCCATGTGTGTTGGGAAGTGAAAACCATGTAAAGAAGTGAAAGAATGGGAGTACGTGAGGTAGGTAGTGTTGACATTGTTGACAACACAATATCTATTCCACTCTAGTTTTTTATTATGACAACACATTGCTTAATAACACACATATGTTGTTGGTGTGTTACATGTTGTTATGCTAAATGTTTGATATATTTGTTGAACATGTTTATGTGTTGTATTGCTATGTGAATGCATACATATTTAGCTTGTACTTGTTACATCATTTCTGGATGCATTGCACATGTTTTATGAACTTATAATTGTGTGACAAAGCTGCTGTAAAGTCGACTCCATCATTAATTGATTCGACTATGCTAAATTCTTTGTACAAATTTTGAGAATCAGTGCTTTGTGAGATTTTGAGAAGAAAACAATATCAAAATGATCTTACTTATCGAAATCGACTATGTGCGCTACATATTCGGCTACATTAATTATTTGATTTGAAATTCTGTTATGCTCTTGTAATCTAACGTCTATATTTTCAAAAGTTAGTTGAACATTGAATAGTAGGTCAACTGTATTAAATGAGTTTTTATTTTGGTTGGCTGAATGCTACCAGTTTGACTAAACTGTTATAACTGTCATAACTCAATCGAATGTATTAGTAGCTTATTCGACTCAGAGAATGTCTGTTAAAACATAAATCTATAAATTAGCTGAACACGAAAACGTTCAGCGACTTTTGATGATCTAACAATTTCATTTCTATTTCAGATAGATATCTCTGATCTTAGAGCTCCAAGAATTCTCCAAGAAGACGGTGGTGATCTTTCTTGAAAGAGATTCAAAGGGAGACTGATTGCGCACACATTCTTGATCACATTCTGCACAGTAAAGGTGTTTCTAGTTAATCAAGATTCTGGCTTGGCATTCTTGAAGATTGTTGCATTGGACCTGTTGTGATTACAGGGGATAGACTCGTGTAGTCTTGTTCACTTTGAGGATTGCTCAAAGTGGTGTTTGGCAGATTGCAGGAGAGGGGACATCTTGCTGCAAGTCTTGCTGTGTTTGCTGCCTATAGTTTGGTTAAGGGTTAGAGAGGAGATTTATATTTTTGACGTGGAGGTCTTCTATAAATTCCTTGTTGTAAAAACTGCAACCATTATAGTGCATTTGCTTCCTGTTACGGAAGGACACTGGATGTAGGCATTGTTGGCCAAACCAGTATAAAAACCAGTGTTTGATTTTCTTTATACCTGCACTTTTACTTACAATCGACTTTACGATTCCCGCAGTCAACTACGTTTTTCCGCTACACACGAATTTTTATTACTTGCATTTCAAGAAAGTTTGAAAAGTTTTATACTTTGATTTCAAGATTGCAAAAAGACTTTGATTTTGATAAACCACCACCCCCCCCTCCCTCTTGGTGTAAAAAGAAGCCTACCTGTTTTCCAATAGGTAGGAATGTGGAGATATAATTTTTGACATTGGTAGTTTGGAAAGCGAAAAAAAAAAGAGTTGCATAACCAAGGGGTGGGGGTTAGCTACATAAAGGGTTATAGGGATTTTATGGTGTTCACATGCATGCTTATTAAACAAAGTAAAAAATTCTCCAAAGATTAGGTGGGTAGGTCCTGTATGCATTAATTGGTGAAATAAAGTGAAAAAGAGCATGTGAGCATGAAAGGTAAACAATTATATGTGAATGTGTACACGTAAAATGAGGGGTGTGGTTAGTGCTTACTTGACTTATTCATGTGTTTTTGGGTTGACTTTATATATTGGTGGTATGTGTGGTTTTAATATCTTAAGAATGCCAGTATGTGAGCATCAATTTTATATGAATTACCAAATATCACCTTTTGAGTGATTTCAGACTACTAGTTGTATTTCTTTGGTGTGTTTTGGATGAATGATCTGAGGTGTTGGTGTGTGTCTGAATTGTTATTGAGCAGTTTATGTGCATTATTGTGCTGATCCTTGGATGTGGCCGAGCTATTTGGTTACTACATCGAATTAGTTGTGTCATTTTGTTACGATATCATTGTTGTCAACACCCAATTTCGTCCGGGTGATTTGTTTTATTTTATTTTGTTCTATTATTTTTAATTTACTTTAATTTAGTTTTTTTATTATTATTATCTGATTTTATTTTATATATTCTATTGAAAAAAAAAAGAAATAAAAATGAAAATGATGAATGAAAAAAAAAAGAAAAAGAAAAGCTAATAAAAAAAAAGAAAGGAATAAAAAAAAAGAAAAGGAAAACGAAAAAGAAAACGAAGAAAAAACGTGAAAAAAAAAAGAAAAAAGTTTGTTGTAAAAAAGGTGCACCAAGATCAAATTTATTTTGGGCTTGGAAATGGAAGAAACAGAATTGACTCACACACACGTTCCTTCCTCACCATTTCTCACCCTCCAATCCATGCACCTCCAACAGAATTGTTCCTTACACACACTCGTTTGGTCATCACCCGGGAGGATTCAATCACACACCCATAACGATCCCAACAGATTCACTCACACCTACATTCCCAATTCATCACTCACACATTGATTCACTACCTCCTTCATCACCCATTCAGATTTCTCTTTGGTAGCCAATATCCCCACCACCTCTCACGGGCACCACGCTTGATCACTCCAACCATCTGGTCATTCACGGATCCTACCAACATCCTTCTACCATTTTCACCACATCCCCATTATCATCCTCCTCATTATACCCCTGCTCCGAGCTTCCCTGCATTAAAAAAATACAGAAGAGAACAAACCAACATTCCAGCCCAAAACCCCTCATCACACACAAGAGAAAACCTCATTCCCCCACTTCCTAAACCCCTCCTCCATAACAGAACCAAAAAAAAACCATCTCCATTCACGGTCTCTCCCACTGTCAGCACCCTTCCATCATTTTCATCTCCATCAAATCCTCATTCTCATCCCCTGTATCAGACTTCTAAANTATTTTCCCTGCATTCCAATCAAAAACAGAGAAGACCAAAAATATATTATCACTACCTTCCTTCCAAGCAATTGTCCATCAACCAATATGATACAAGACCGAATTCATCAAAGAAAAGCCAATAAGGAAATCAAGATTGAAAGGGAAAATGAAGCAATATATTCAGCAACTTTGTCAATGGAGGTTCCTAGTGTTGTTCCCCGTCGCAGACCCAAGGAGGCCACTCACACCGACACGTTGAAAGCCGTTTCGGCCGAGTTCATCTTCACCTTCATCATCGCTTATCACCGGTATGACAGTCGGGAGTGTCGCTGTAGCTGGGGGTTCCCAAAATCCGCGTCAATCACCCACCATCAAACGAGGCCACCGCCGATATCCTCCACATCAATCTTGAGTAGGACCTCGCGCAGGTGGCAGCGCCACCCTCAGCCCCTCCGTCACCACTCTCATTTCCATCAGTGGTGTCAACTTCAGGACTGACCTCTTTGCCACCATGATACCCTCGCGGGAAGACCGCCGTGAATGGCACGAGTTCGCCGATGCGGCTGTTGGCGGNAGCAACTGCCCTCACTGACAGAGGCGAGTTTACTTCACAGAGGAATTGTTTTCTTTCTCTCGCACGAAGAAGAGAAAGAGGGGAAAGAGCTCTTCCGGTGGCCAGCGACAGCTCCAGCGCGAACGGCGTCGTTGACGACGCCTTAAACCGTGGCTCCCAGTGGATTTTGATGATGGAAACGGTGGCACACAGCCGCGACAGGAACATGCCTCCATGGTTTCTCTCTCGAAGGAGACGTTGGATTTCCGAGTGTTTGATCAAGAATGGGGGCAAAGCTGTAGAACCCCTAATCTTTCTGTTAGGGTTAGGAAGGCTTTGGGCTTGGGCTGTGATTTCTCTGTCCGCCACCGCGCAACTCTATTTGCACCACTATTCCCTTTCTGCAAGCAAGGAAAAGAGGATTTGGGCTTGAGCCAGCATCTATCAAGTGGCACCCCAAACTTTACAGCTGCACCCCTGTCTTTGGGCCCAGACCAGGATTTTGAGTGGCACCTATGGTTTTCACTTCTACACCCCTATTCTTATTGGGCTTTTATTTTTTTTCTTTTCTTTTGCTTCTTGATTTTTTTATTTGTTTGATTATTAGTTTATTTTGTGTAGCCCTTAGTAAGATAGTCCTCTTGGACTTGTTTATTAATAAATTTTGAGTAAAAATAATAATTTAAAATAACAAAAATATTTTAAAGGTTTAAGCGTGTGTGCGATCATTCGCATCAGCCTCGCGCTAAAACCTTTTCTTCATTTAAAATAACAAAATATTTCAAAATCAATTAAAAATATATTGAAAAGGTTTAAGCACACGTGCGACCGCTCGCGTAGGCCTTGTGCTGAAAATCTTTTCTTTTTCTTTTACAAAAAATTAAATTAAATAAAAATATTTTGAAAAGGTTTAAGCACACGTGCGACCCCTCGCGTAGGCCTTGTGCTGAAAACCTTTTCCCTTTCTTTTATAAAAGTTAAAAATTAAATAAAAATATTTTGAAAAGGTTTAAGCACACGTGCGACCGCTCGCGTAGGCCTTGTGCTGAAAACCTTTTCCTTTTCTTTTACCAAAATTAAAAATCAAATAAAAATATNTCAAATAAAAATATTTTTAAAAGGTTTAAGCACACGTGCGACCGCTCGCGTAGGCCTTGTGCTGAAAACCTTTTCCTTTTCTTTTACCAAAATTAGAAATCAAATAAAAATATTTTGGAAAGGTTTAAGCACACGTGCGACCGTTCGCGTAGGCCTTGTGCTAAAAACTTTTTCTCTTTTTATATAAAAATACCAAAAAATATAAAATCTTCAAGAACTAAAAACATCTTCAAACAACGATCTTTCTGAAAGAACTACGTAACCCTGATTTCTCAGTATGACTGAGAATACGTAGGAGCAAGGTCAATCCTTCTCGGGCCCAAAAAACTAAAAAAAAATATTTTTGTTTCTTTATATCATTGTTCTTGGGATAGTTAAACATTTTGCAAACCACATCTTTATTCGCGCATTTAATTAAAGGTACTGCCTTCAGGCAGGCGTTGTAGGGTGCTAACACCTTCCCTANGCGTAACCGACTCCCGAACCCAATCTTTGGTTTTCGTGGACCGTGTCTTCTCTTTATGGTTTTTTCCATAGTTTTCCAGAATAAACTATGGTGGCGACTCCAAAACATTTTTCAAATTGTTTTCTTTTTGGATCGTCGTCCCGTCGCGAATCTGGATGCGACAGATGGCGACTCCACTGGGGAACATTGTGAGAGTCAGGCCATTTATTTAGATGCGCGAATTCGATGTGGTTTTGCCTGGTGTTTTTCTTCCCCTTTTCTTTATCTATGCTTGATATTTGGAATAACTGCATGTGAATTTTTGGATATTGAACCCTAGGGTAGAAAACATGCTTATATCTGCCTGGGAAGTTTTCTGGCTGTTTTGCAGGTGAGGGTTCGGGTGCATTGTATTCTCCCTTCACACACACACGTATTATGCATGTATTGAGTGGGGCCCTATACCCGGGTCTGAGNGTAACTTAGAATTAGAGGAGTTGTGTAGCGGTGTCACTCTGGGATGTACTTCCTGTTTGGCTATCGTGAGAACTCCAGCTAGAGTCTGTTCTTTTCATGTGTGTCTTCGCACCTAGTTGATTACTCGACTGTTGTGGAGATGCTATNAAAGGGGCCATAGCTCTAGTGACCGTTGACCTTTAGGTTCAGGGAACCATCCTAGTGAGATTGCATATACTTGACCTTAAATCTAAAATGTTGAACCTTCACTAGGGCACAAAGGGAGATGTCTGCANGACCTTGAAAAATGCATTCAGGAATGGATGGGAATTTGTTGATACTGTCAGAGGTGGAGGTCCAGACAACAACAATTATTGTTTTAGCCCAACACTATGACCCATTTCTAGTTGATGCCAACAATAGAAGAATTTGAGGAGACCTTAGATGTATTCCTCAAGGGAAACACTTCATACCACCTTGGGCAGTATATACCTGGTTTGCAACTAGCAAGGATAATGAAAGTTTCCCCTATGAAGTTGGAGGGTGAATTCATATTTGAAGGTATAACAAGGAACCTTCCTCAAGGATACCTATGGTGGTTCTTGCATTGATTGACCTATGAGGAAATGTGGGAAATATTCGTGAATGTACTAACTCTGAGAATCTATTCACCATTGGCCTAGCTGAAACTTATAGACCCTCGGTCAATGTTGTGAGCCAAGGAGAAGGAAGATGTTACGCTGTTTACCGGTGTCGTATGTGTGCTTCATTTCTCGCATGAGTAAGGGCGCTTTGAATGCCACATGTCCCTTAGGAACTACTTCGGTTAAACTCAAGATGAAAGGGAGTAAATGAATGAGTGCAGCTTTGTGCAGGCTCAAAAGAGGAAAAGTTTAAAGGGTGTGTCTCTTGGTGGCAGATATCATGTATTGCACGTTATTGCAAGAATTACCCTAATGTCCCCCTCATGGGTATCCATTGTTGTGTATGTGTTAACAAAAAAAAAAACAAAAAAAAATAGAAAAAGGAACAACAAATAAAAAAAAAAGCAAAAGAAAAAAAAAAGAAAGAAAAAAGAAGAGAAAAAGAAAAAAAAAGAAAAGAAGAAAAAAAGAAAAAGTAATTTGGATATCCTGTGAGAGGGTCGTCAACACCTGCATCTCTTACCACATTGCAGATATTCTGAGGAAGAGACCTTTACTGAAATGCTTCATGATAGGGACACTTGGGGCAACGTTGTTCACTTGGAGAGATGCCCGAGATCATGGACTATTAGTGAAAGATTCCCTTAGCCAAATTGATCAAGAAGAGGGTTAAGACAATCAAGTTGCCATTCAAGTTAATTTCTCCTTACTTAAACTGCGAGAAACAAGTTCATAATGCTAAGCAGCGGGTTTGAGCAGTAGTTGCAAAACTGAAGGAGGAACGACATCGTCGAGCTAAAAAAAGGAGGCATCAAAAAGCTGGTGTTTCAGAAGAAAGAGTATGTTGTTGAACAAAGGGCGAGCTACAGAGTTCGAAGAGAGGCCTAAGATCATGAACTATTAACGAAAGATTTCNCTTAGCCAGATTGATCACAAAGAGGGTTAATACAGTTAAGTTGTCATCCAAGTTAATTTCTCCTGACCCAAATGGTGAAAAGTAATTTCACAATGCTGAACAACGTGTGAAAGCAGCAGTGGCCAAACTGAAGAAGGAAGGTTAGCATCATGCTAAAAAGGAGACATCAAGAATTGATAATTCAAATGAAGGAATTTGTTTTTGAACAAGGGCGAATTGAAAGTGAAGCCTCTCACAACTAGCTTCCCTTACCAATGAAATCAATGAAGACATCCCTAAGTCATTAGCCGCGGTTGAGGCTACGTTGTCGATATTTTAACCCGCTTAAGGGAAATGAAACTTTCCTCAATTGCTGCAAGAAATCAATGGGATCAATGAAGAATCTGATGGTTAAGGCCCTAGGGTAATTGACCAAGACTTCATATGCCTCACATTTTGTGAACTTCTGAATGATGGGCCATCCTAGTGACTCAGTCTTGTGTTAATTTCCAAATTATACCGGGGCAATCTTTTCATGGCTTTATAATTTCTGACTAGAGAATTTGAACTACATGGTCTTCTCTTTTTCTTTTCTTTTTTATTTTCTTTTTGTTTCA
>NW_014542171.1:75238-77830 GCF_000741045.1 Vigna radiata var. radiata
TATCCATTGTCACCCTATTTGAGCCAAAAATAAATTCTTTTTTCAAAATCATCCCCAAGCAAGGGTTGTCACCAGGTAGGAGTCAACTCATGATGCAAATAAGAGCACTTAATGATCAAACGAAGAGAATTCATCAAGAAGAGTGAACAAAAAAAAAAACAAAAACAACAAACAAACAAAAAGAACAAAAAAATCACAAAGTGATGATGAGCAAAGAGAATGAAAATCAAAGTTCAAAAAAAAAGAAAAAACAAAGTGCTCAAAAAAGTCAAATAGTTGATGAAATACTTAGATGATAATCCTTGTTTCAAAAAAAATAACCAAAAAACATTCATTTGGGCCTTTATATCCTTTCTTTCAATACCTTTTAGCCCCTAGCCACGTTACAAGTTTAATAGAGTCCATACAGATTGAACAATGATTGCTCAAATTTTCATAAAGCTTAATTTTGCGATAAAGTGAATTGACATTCAATATGTAGTAAAAAAAAAGGGTTTGAAAGCAAAAAAAAAAAAGAGAAGAAGAAAAAATAAATGTCTCAAGAAGAGGGGATCTTCTTACCATCTAACCAAAAGTATGCAAAAGAAAATCAAACCAGTTGGGGCCATCCTTTTAACCGATCCTTTTCATGCCCACTACCTCTTCCAAATAGAACCCCTTGCCAAAAAAAAAATAAATAAATAAAAAATTGGGGCAACTTTGTGAACCTCACACGAATTTTTCATCAACCCATACCACGATAAAAAAAAAACTGGGGCAGCTTTATAAGTCTCACACAGTTTTTCATCAATCCATAATCCCATGACTGGGGCAACTTTGCAAGTCTCACTTGATTTTGTGTCACCCTAATGTTCATGGATCCAAACCCCAGCTCATTTTCCCAAACACCAAACCGGGGCAAAAGTTTTTGGTATATCGTGTCTGTCTTGACGCTCACATATTACATCCCCTTTGAGGATTGTAGTGCCCATGTGCTTGTCCCAGCTTTCCAAGTCATTCCAAACAACTCTCATTCTCTTCAAAACCATCCTTTTGCCAATAAATTCAAGCGTGTGTGCGCTGATGTCTCGAAAAAAAAAGTCAAAATGAAATAAACTCAAATTTAAGACTTCGGATGCATGACATTACTCAGATTTCACAAAATCTTGAAAATAAAGACCAGTTTGATGATTGTAAGCAAGATGACTGACTCAAGAAAAAAAGAAATGCAAAACAAAGCGAATGTTTTCATCAATCAATCAGAAAGAAAATCTTTCGGATCGAGACCCTCTTCATTCATATGAATGGTTGTCGAATCCATCTTTGAAAATACAAAAAGAGTAGCATCAAAATCTCAACACTTTGCAATGAAAGGCTTCAATGCCTTACAGTCTTTCAAAAAATCAAATTTTTGTTGAAAATAAAAAAAATACAAATTTCAAAAATTTCATAAGCCCAGTCTCATCTGGCCATTTCAAAATTTCATAAGCCCAGTTTCATCTGGTCATTTCAAAATTTCAAAAGCCCAGTTTCATCTGGCAGTTTCAATATTTCATAAACCCAGTTTCATCTGGCAATTTCAAAGTTTCATAACCCAGCTCGCCTGGCCCATAAGCCCAGTTTTGTCTGGCACCCAAAGCCCAGCTCGTCTGGCACCTCAAGCTCAAGTTTTTCTTTCTGTTATCGGCCCTCTGCGAGGCAATGGTCGGATTTAAATTTCTGTTCTGCGAGTTTGGCCCTCTGCGAGGCAATGGTCAAATCCAGGTTTTATTTTTCTGTTATCGGCCCTCTGCGTTCTGCGAGTTTGGCCCTCTGCGAGGCAATGGTCAAATCCAGGTTTTATTTTTCTGTTATCGGCCCTCTACGAGGCAATGGTCGGATTTAAATTTTTGTTCTGTGAGTTTGGCCCTCTGCGAGGTAATGGTCAAATCCAGGTTTTATTTTTCTGTTATCGGCCCTCTGCGAGGCAATGGTCGGATTTAAATTTNCAAATCCAGGTTTTATTTTTCTGTTATCGGCCCTCTGCGAGGCAATGGTCGGATTTAAATTTTTGTTCTGCGAGTTTAGCCCTCTGCGAGGCAATGGCCAAATCCAGGTTTTATTTTTCTGTTATCGGCCCTCTGCGAGGCAATGGTCGGATTTAAATTTCTGTTCTGCGAGTTTGGCCCTCTGCGAGGCAATGGTCGGATTTAAATTTCTGTTCTGCGAGTTTGGCCCTCTACGAGGCAATGGTCAAATCCAGGTTTTAGTTTTCTGTTATCGGCCCTCTGCAAGGCAATGGTCGGATTTAAATTTCTGTTCTGCGAGGCAATGGTCAAATCAAGGTTTTAGTTTTCTGTTATTGGCCCTCTGATAGGCAGTGGTCATTGGGTCGTGACTTGTTTCATTTTTGTTCGCTTTCTTTCATGTTTGAAACCCAGATGAAATTAATGTTTCTATCTTTACTTAACTTTTACTCAGATAATACGAAAATATCATATTTTCATATTATCTAGTAAAATCTAAGTAAAGAGGGGCAGTTGTCAACACCCAATTTCGTCCGGGTGATTTGTTTTATTTTATTTTGTTCTATTATTTTTAATTTACTTTAATTTAGTTTTTTTATTATTATTA
>NW_014542171.1:80820-84764 GCF_000741045.1 Vigna radiata var. radiata
TCAAATAAAAATATTTTTAAAAGGTTTAAGCACACGTGCGACCGCTCGCGTAGGCCTTGTGCTGAAAACCTTTTCCTTTTCTTTTACCAAAATTAGAAATCAAATAAAAATATTTTGGAAAGGTTTAAGCACACGTGCGACCGTTCGCGTAGGCCTTGTGCTAAAAACTTTTTCTCTTTTTATATAAAAATACCAAAAAATATAAAATCTTCAAGAACTAAAAACATCTTCAAACAACGATCTTTCTGAAAGAACTACGTAACCCTGATTTCTCAGTATGACTGAGAATACGTAGGAGCAAGGTCAATCCTTCTCGGGCCCAAAAAACTAAAAAAAAATATTTTTGTTTCTTTATATCATTGTTCTTGGGATAGTTAAACATTTTGCAAACCACATCTTTATTCGCGCATTTAATTAAAGGTACTGCCTTCAGGCAGGCGTTGTAGGGTGCTAACACCTTCCCTANGCGTAACCGACTCCCGAACCCAATCTTTGGTTTTCGTGGACCGTGTCTTCTCTTTATGGTTTTTTCCATAGTTTTCCAGAATAAACTATGGTGGCGACTCCAAAACATTTTTCAAATTGTTTTCTTTTTGGATCGTCGTCCCGTCGCGAATCTGGATGCGACAATTTTTTTTAATACTGTTGGTGATAAGTGAACTCATATTGTTGAGTCCGTTTAATGCGGTTGTGACTGAGTGAAGTTGAAAAAGGTGTGGGTTGTTATGTCTTCTTGCTATACTTCGTTAATTTGTGGTTTCTTCGTATTTAAGAGACGGTGGAAGAGATGAGTTTCTTCATATTTAAGAAATGGTAGAAGAGATAGGTCTCTTTGTCCAAGAGGGGCGGTAGAAGAGACTGAGATTCAAGTGTTGACCTTTCCTCTTGCGACGGGGTAGAAAGGGATATATGTTTCGCTCGTAAGGTTCTGACTCATGTTGAGATTAGTCTTGAGGTGAACAACTCAGAGTAGGGGAGAAAGGTTCGAAGCTGCAGTGGAGGACCACTTACATCGTCTTGTTTTGGTAAATAGGAATAGTGCGGTGAAATATGAAAGTTGACATACATTTATAATGGTGGTAGGATATACACGAGTTGCCTTTAATTGAAGGGAGGTGTAGAGCTAAGGGATTGTGGTCGAGGTCATTTCCGAATCAAATTTAATATGCAATTAAAGTGTATTATAGACTAGGAAATGACTCCTAGGTCGCCTCTCAAGGACTAAATTGGGTTCAGAAATTAAGTCGAACACTTGGTGGGAGGGTGTTTTTGGACAATTTTGTGTATGGAAATGAAACAAATAAAACACGAATTAAACTACTAATTGAAAACGATTGGTCACAAGCTCAATTACAATTCGTCCAATCACATGTTAACAACAATTATACACTACTTTAACCCCTAATCCAGCATAAATTAACCAACTAAGCAAAAGTTTATCCAGTCTTCAAAATTGCAAACTAAGCAAATAAAATGCGCAAATTCAATCAATTTTGCACCATACAGTCCAATAAACTAAGCGAAAATTAAACACCAATTAGGCAACTAAGTGTATACACAATCACAAGCACAAAACAGATTGAATATTTAGCCAAATCAGAGTAACAAATTCACAACTAGAGTCCAGAAATCTCATGGAAACAGTGCAATTTCACTAATGACCAACCAAACACACGTAAGCTAACATTAAAACATAATTGTAACAGCAAAACTGAAGTGAATTCATTCTGGAACAACAGGAAACGAAATGAAAACAAAGCACAATAGAAAACGCAATTCAAAGCATAAAACAAACTTCAAAACAATAACATAAAACGCTATTAAAATATGGAAATGAATTAGCAAAACGAAATGGGATTTAAAGTGTAGAAACAAAATGGAATTTAAAGTGCAGAAACGAAATGGATTGAAAGCACAAAACAAAATTCGAATTAAAATAGGGATGATTCGATACAACAAAGAAACAACGGATAGTTGTCTAGGTGGTGTCGCCAAACTGTTTTCACTGTACAATAAAAATACCAGCATGGCAACGATTAGGAAGGAAAGCTGGGAACACACGTGGCCAGCATTAGCCACATCAGTTGGTTTTTAACAGTGTTAGTTTTGGAGGACCAAAAATTAAAGTTTCCTTAAGGAGGAGGACCAAAATGTACCTTACTTTGAAAGAGAGACTAAAAACAAATTCACTTGATAGTTTAGGGATTAAAAACATATTTAACCCAAAAATATTTATTATTTTTTTTTTGCTTGAAAAAATTATTTAAGTTCCCTATTTTCAAAACTAATTAAACACCCCATGTTGGGAGTGAAATTTGTTTAGATTTGAATTATAGAAAATTTTTAATTTTTTATTTAAAAAAATTGTAATTAAGTGAAGTGAGTTAACCCGTTTACCCATCAACCCCTGGTGGGTCGCGCTGGGTTTGAATTTTTCTGACTCGCTAATAAATGAGCCGAGTTAGGTGATAATTGTTAAGTCCCTGGCAAGTGTACCAGATCGTTATCAAGTAATATAAACGGGTAAGTCTGAGTATCGTTTTCCCAAAGGGCTCTTAGGCCTTAACTTTCATGTAACCTAATCGCGTAAGACTTGAGAAGAGAATAAGATTGGTGGTGATATGCAAAGAACAAAAATAAACATGCAATGCAATTGATTCAATTGGTTTTGAGAAACTATGAATGAATGGTGTTGTTGGGGTTTACAATTTCATCTTATCCACTCTCATATATCTACTCTTCTAATTTAATTCACTTATTTATCTAATTGCCATGCATACTTTCTTATTTACCCTTAACCCAATCCCTTAGTGAAAAGAGCCTATTATTAATTACCGGCTTGCTATTGGTGAATGTTGAAAAACAGTTATTTTCATATGTCATTTTAGACCAAATTACTCCCTTTACTACTTAGAATGAGCTTAGAATCAAGCAAAACTTAATAATTGAGTCTGTAGAGAGTCAAAAGCTGTTTTTAGCGAGATTATGCTTGTTTTGCATTGTTTTGCAGCTATTTCGAGAAAGTGAAGAATGGAGTTGAAGATAAAGGTCGTAGACTAAAGAAAAGAGAAGAAAATTGAAGAATTGAAGAGTCGACGCACCGCCCGGCGGCAAATTCCACCCTCGGGCGGTCCAGGGCGAGGAGTAGGCACGTAGCGTTGGCGTTGGGCGGATTTGCGATTTGAGGGAAACCGCCGGGCGGTAGACCCCTACCGCCGGGCGGTAGTGCGATTTGTGGGAAACCGCCGGGCGCCACACTTGTTCCACTGGGCGATTGTCTGTTGGTCTTGGGCCTGTTTTCTGTTGCGCTCCTCACCTATAAATAGCCCTATTGCAAGTTTAGATGCATTCTTTTGACAGAAGGGGGCGACCAGACCTAATTTCACTCTCTGGAGAGGATCTCTTGGATGCTTAGGCTCCTTTTCATCTTTTCTAGAGTTTGTTTTTCCATTCTTCATCCATTTTTGATCTAGTTTCACCATGACAATGGTGAACTAAACCCTATTGTTGTTGGGGGAAACAATGTAATCTTTTGATACTCTCTTCTATTGAAACTCTTGTTTCCATATGCTTAATGCTTTTATCGTTGAACTTATTCGATAACTGTTGTTTGTCTTTATTGATACGGGGATGTACAGTATTGTCATGAACTGGTGAGTAATTCCTTGATTAAGCAATACCACCTAGGGATAGGGGTAGGACGATCAATTGTTTTTAACTTCTGCTCTATAATGCTTTAGTAATTGCTAGGGAAGGCTAGGGATAACAAGCCAGTAATTAGTAATAGGCTCTTTTCACCGAGGGATCGGGTTAAGGGTAGGCTAAGAAAGTTGCATGACAATTAATTAATCAAGCTAATAATTCAAGAGGAGTAAATAAGAGAGAGCGAATAAGATGAAATTGTAAACCCCCCAACAACTCCAATCATCCATTGTTTTCTTCTT
>NW_014542171.1:85390-89240 GCF_000741045.1 Vigna radiata var. radiata
CTAGATGAAAATAATGAAAGAATGGAAGAAATAACCCTAAACTTGGTTGAATGGAGCCTAAGCATCCAAGGAACCTCCTCCAAGGTGTGGCAGCTCTGGACGTTTCTCTTTGCCAAAAGAATCTCCTTCTAATTCGCACTGGGCTATATATAAGCCCAAAAAGATAACAGATAGATTATAGAAAGACTGAAGATCTGATCATTCAAGCAAGGCATGGAAGAGACTCTAGGTCAAGCATGGGAAAGATTCAAGGGCTTGCAAAGAAAGACACTAATCCATGGTTTTGACAAGACCACCTTAGTTCTTGCATACCTTGGAGGTTTGAACACTCAGTGGAAGATGGTGCTTGATGCCTCAGCTGGAGGTGATATTAAACAAAAGACTGAAGATGAAGCCTATGACTTGATAGAGAGTATGGCAGCTAATCAGCAAGAAACGTTCAGTGAAAGGGGCGTACCTACACAGAAGAGAGGAGTTTTGCACTTGCCTATAGATGATGCCATGCTAGCCTAGAACCATCTTCTGACTCAAAAGCTAGATAATTTGACAAAGATCCTCTCTCAACTTCCCAAGGAGATGCATAATGTCTGCAAACACAACAACTGTGTGATTTTTGTGGTGGTGACCATATCAATGGTCAATGTGCTGTACCAGAGGAGATGCAGCAGGAAGCTAATTACATGGGAAATAAGTACCAATACAGGCAGGGGAACTTCAACCAAGGCAATCCTAGCCAAGGTTGGAAAAACCTGTTAAGAATCTGGTTGGCTTCGTTTTACACCAAGAGGGGGGGGGTGAATTGGTGTTAGTTCAAAAACAAAATCTTTTCGAAATCTTGGTTTGAAAATTCAATGCTTTTGATCTTTCCTTGAAATGCAAGTAATGAAAAATGTAATGCAGTGAAAAAACATAGTTGACTGTAACACAAGTAAAGTCGACTGAAATAAAGAGTGCAGGGATAGAGAACATCAAACACTGGTTTTTATACTAGTTCGGCCAACAATGCCTACATCCAGTGTCCTTTCACCCTTGGAAGCAAGTGCACTATAATGGTTGTGGTTTTTACAACAAGGAATTTATAGAAGCACCACGCAAAAATATAAATCTCCTCTCTAACCCAAAACCAAAATAGCTGCACACACAAAACCAGAATTGTAGCAAGAATCCCCTCTTCTGCAATCTGAACCCACGTCGAACAATCCTGAACGTGTAACCAGCATTCTTCACAGGATGCGAAGCCTATCACAGCGCGCTTCGCAGGTTGCCAAGCCTATCACAGCAGACTTCACAGGTTGCCAAGACTTCAGTCGAATATAGCAGTCTTCCCAGGATGCCAAGCCTATCAAGATCAAACCAGAAGCACCTTCTTTTTGCAGATGTTGATCAAACAGTGTGAGCAATTGACTCCTCAATCTGAATCTCTCTCAAGAAAGATCACCACGGTCTTCTTGGAGAATTCTTGGAGCTTCCAAAACTGAGCACTTTCTCTGAAACAGGATAATGAAAGGGTTAGATTACAAAAGTCTTACAGAGCAATTCGTGCTCTGGCTATTTATAGTTGTCCTGTCATTCTCAGTCGAATAGCCTACTAATACAGTCAACTGTATTAAAATAGTTATAACAAACAATAACACAAAGGCTCCTCAGTCAACAAAATCAATGCACATTTATGACAGTTGACTCAGTCAGTCAACCCTAACTAACTTTTAAAAATTTAGCCGTTGGAGCAAGTAGGCATAACAAAATTCCAAAAATAACAACAGTACAGTCCAATAGGTGTTCCACACTGTCGACTAACACTTTGAAAAACACTTTGAAATTATTTTCATCTCAAAATCTCATCAAGCACATGTTCACAAAATATGTGCAAAGATTTTAGTATAGTCGAATTTATTACCAGTGTATTCGACTGAACTAGACCTTTGTCACAACAAATATAAGTTCATAAAAGTGCTTGTGATCTTTTCTTTAGAAATATGCAGAAATATTCAAAATCATTTTATCACACATTTCAATACAAGCATGTTCCAAGTATATAACACATAATCATTCACAAGAACACAGATTGCAAAAGAACAAGACATGTTCAACAAAAGGCATATTTCATAACAGTTTGGTATATCAGCTGAACATGTAATATAGGAACTTATGTACTGTTATTAAGCATTGTGTTGTCATCATCAAAAACTAGTTTGATATAAAGTTTGTGTTGTCAACAATCTCAACAATCTCCCCCTTTTTTGATGATGCACAACCATGATTAATAATTAAACCATGTTTGTACAGTTACACAACAAAAATATCATCAAGCAGATAAAGTATGATACAACAATTCTCCCCATATAGACTTGCTCTCATACATTCATGAATACTCTCCCCCTTTGTGCATTAACAAAAAAGGAATACTTTGATATTTATGCAATTATGAAAACAGAGAAGCATCAAACAAATACGCAACTTCGAATTAACAGTGGTGCTCTCAACAGAAACATAGGTTCATCACAAAAATGTATGTAAACTCCCCCTGAAATATAGGTGTATATGATGAAACAATGTGTAAAAAGGTGATACTCCCTCTGTCATTATTCATGAATTAAAAAAAAAATTGTATGCACAATGCAGAATATCACAGATTAATTACCAGTTCAAGCACAAATTTGTATCATTGGTTCACAATCAACTCACATATACATGCAATGTCACAAATATCAACAATCTTATAATATTATCTCAATTTTAAATATAAAATCATGCAAAGCACAAAGATAATATCAGACAAGTAATGATTAAAGCAGTCAGTAAGGATAGAATAAAATTCCAAAATTGGAATTGTTAACCCAGTGCAAACACAATTGAATGCTTTAAATCATCAGTCGAATTGTATTGCTTTTCCAAAGTGTTGAATCCCAAATGTATATGTTCAAAGCAATGTCCTTCCTGCAAAACCTTTCAAAAACCTTTCCCAGATCAAGTATAGTGGCTAAGCAAGAATATTATCATATTAGAACAAAAGTCAATGTATAAACTGCATGATAGTGTAAGCACAGTTGACTTCAAACATGACACAGTCAAATCAATCAAAGAGAGTATCAGATTTAGTGCAACAAATTAAGCAAATGGATTGATTCAAACTACTAATATTATTTCCTTGATAGAAAAGATATTACATTGATAGAGCAGACAAGGAAATACAAGACAAAACAAAGAAAACACTCAAAAGATGGCTTTATATGCCATTTTACAAAATGAAATGATCTAATCTAGGACACAAAACACAATTTGGTCAAACAGAACACTATTATGATTCCTATGAGTCTTCAATTTTCTTGTCAACACTGTTTGCCCCACTATCTATGTCACCGATAGAGGATTCTTCAAAAACTTTTATCCTGAGAGCATAATCCATTTTCTTGTGAAGGTCAGATAAGGATTTTTGCATCATATTTAATTTGTCTTCTAATCGACCAAATCTTCGATCCACATGACCTTCAAACATGCTCGATGGATGAAATATATATATCCTGTTGCATCAACTCTTAGAGGATCCAATTCATTTGTAGATGGAATGTCATCAATCATTGTCCATTCATTTCTCAACTTGATAATTCCAACAAAGTCCAAAAATTGAGTTTCCATTACATTGTGCTTTCTGCAGTGAATTACTCTTTCATTTGTTGTTGTTAGGATATTTATCCTATTTATCATGATTATATTGTGTCTAGGGTTACTCTAATTATCATGATTATATTGTGTCTAGGGTTACTCTAATTATCATGATTATATTGTGTCTAGGTTACTCTAATTATCATGATTATATTGTGTCTAGGTTACTCTAATTATCATGATTATA
>NW_014542171.1:93790-99287 GCF_000741045.1 Vigna radiata var. radiata
ATATTGTGTCTAGGTTACTCTAATTATCATGATTATATTGTGTCTAGGTTACTCTAATTATCATGTACTCTTGTATCAATTTATTATTATAAATAGAAGATTANGAGAGGGATCAATTAAGCCCTCTAGAATTATTTTACAGTTTAATTCTCAAGTGTTGTGTCGACATTTTGTAGCTTCAGTATCTTGCTGATGAGCACTCCATAAGGTAGACATAATCCATGGGCTTTAGTGAACTTCATCATGTGATCACGAATGATAAATGCCCAATTTGATTGAATTCCAGTCGATAGAGCAGAAATTAAATGTATATCTTCATCTCTGAGTGTGGAGTGATAATCTTCTTTGGGAAGTAAAATCCATGTCATAATATAAGCACATAAACACTCATCCATTTGAAGATTTATGATGCATAAATCATCAATATACTTTGAAGGGACAAGTTTCCTTAGCATGGTCTTGTATAGTGCTCTGCTGTCATATCCAACAATACCATGATGGGAATATGAACCCCTGGTTTATAGTCCAGCAATCTTTTCCCAAATAGTGTTTTTTTGACAACATCAGTTCCTTTTACCTTTGATATCAGATTGTTTCCTTCCCTCTTGAGGTTGCAGTAGAACACTTTGACTAGGTTGGGGTAACATTTACCTTGTAGTTCCACAAAGCCTGCAAGGTTTTCTCTGATCAGCCATTCCTGGAACTTGAAACCTTATTTTCTGTAGAATGCAATGTTTGTGTATTTGTGCCTCAGAACTTCTTTGAATCCCCATTTGCAAATGAAGTCAATTCTCTGATCATCATCACTGAACCATCCAAAAGGGTCAACCTCTCTTCTTGCGGACATTGGACATTTTCCTGGTCTTGATGATGAGGCAGCCATTTGAGTAGAGAGGTAGATGAATTTCACCAGAATCAGAATAAGAGTTTGTTTGCCAGTTTGTATGTGAATGTCTCAGACAGTGTCATTCATTTATAGATGAAAAACGCACCAAGATATTTGCTTAAGCCCTAAGTTAATCTTTAACGTTTAAAAAAACAGAGCATTTCAGATATTCAAATAACATAGTCGCTTGAATTAATGTTGGAGTCGACTGGGACTCATAAAACTCTTTTCAACCAGATTTAATCAATCAAACAACTTAAGCACACAAACGAAACAATCATACAACAACACTGTCAAGATAACTGGAGTGCCAGATGACAGAGTCAGACTTAGTTTGTTTCCTTTCTCTCTGGGAGGAAATGCGAAGGATTGGTTAAATTCTTTCCCTAAAGGAATATTCAGGACTTGGGAGGCGGTGGCACAATAATTTGTCACTAAATTCTTCCCAATTCCAAAGATTAATCAAGGGAAGCTGGAGATCTCTTCGTTCAAGCAAGGGATGAAGGAAACTCTTGGGCAAGCATGGGATAAATTTAAAGGTTTATTGAGGGCGACCCCAGTTCATGGGTTCGATAAGACTTCATACTTGCTTGCGTTCCTTGGAGGTTTACGTGCTCATTCCAAGATGATGTTAGATGCCTCAGCTGGAGGTAGTATCAATAGAAAAACGGAAGATGAGGCATATGATTTGATTGAAGAGATGACCCTGAATGAAGTATCCCAGAGTGAGAGGGGCATACAAAAAGGAGGACTCTTGCATCTTCCTGCTGAAGACGCTGCAGTTGCTCAGAACCACCTTCTCAGTCAAAAATTAGACAAGTTGACGAAGGTCCTCTCAGAACTTCCGAGGGGACTCAGAAATATTTCTCAGGCACAGCAACTTTGTGATTTATGCGATGGTGACCATATCAATGGTCTATGTGCTTTCACTGAGGAGATGTAGCAGGATGTTAATTATATGGGAGCCCAATTTCAGTATAAGCAGGGCAATTTCAACCAAGGTAATTCTAGCCAAGGTTGGAAAAATCATCCAAGTATTGGGCAGAGCCAGAATAATTCACATGGACAAGGGGGCAACTTCCGGCAGCAACAATCTTCTCCCTTATGGCAACAGGTAAGCAGCTTGACTGAGACAGTCAGAGAATTAACTGACAGATTTGATAAATTTTTGAAAGTTTATGAGTCTCAACAAGCGAGTGATCAGGCCAGCTTTAGATCACTAGAGACACAAATAGGACAACTGTCTAAGAGGGTTGAAACCATGGAGAAAAATCAATTTCGGGCTAACACTAACGTTAACCAAAAAGAGGAGTGCAAAGTTGTTTTAATAGGAGGAAAAAGGAAGCCAGAGGAGGAAATAATTGAGATCGGAAGTAGCGAGGACGAAGAGGAGGAGAGGATTCATGATGAGCATAAGAGTTGCAAAGAGAAGAAAGCTGAAAGAGAAAAAGAGAAGGAAGATATCAAAGAATCACTCCGTAATATTCTCGATAAGGTGCCCATTAATCCTAGAACATCTTCGCAAACTTCTGAAGATGACGAGAAGATTAAATACTATCTGGGAAAGTTAATTGATCTGGGCTATGAAGAAAATCAGGAGCAGTTTGTTAAACCCAGGAAGAAGAACCATCCACAGAAAATGGAGGATTCAGGAGCTTTGACTCTTCCTTGCGTCATCAATGATGTGGATTTAGGAGAAGCTTTGATTGATTCAGGATCAAGCATTAATTTGATGCCTCTCAGTGATTTTAAGAAGATTAGAGGGGTAGAATTAAAGCCTACCAAAGTGATCTTGACAGTGGCGAATGGGTCTAGGAAGAAACCAGTTGGAATGGTGGAAAATGCAATTGTGCGAATTGAGGAGTTGGAATTTTTGATTGACTTTATAGTTGTGGATATGACCAATGAAGGAAAAAATTCATTAATCTTAGGAAGACCGTTCATGCGGACTTCCAAGATGGTTATATGTATCCATGATGGAGGACTAAAGTTAAGGGATCATGACCGAATGTTGATTTATGGCTCTAAAGAAACTGTACAGAGGGCAGTTAGGAAAGTCAAGTATAAAAGGGCCAAAAGTGAAGCTGCAGAGGAAGAAAAATCCACAGGTATTAATTTTCATTATGATTGTAATGTTTTGCAGATTCATGAGAAAGGGAAGGTGTGCAAGAAGGAATCCACCTCTTCAGAGGAGACGTCATTCCTGCGGGGCTTTTTAGTGCGATTCAAAAACAAGAAGTGGATTGTTAACAGGAGGCTGAAAGATGAAGGAATGGTGGAGATTAGAAGACCATATTCCACAGTGATAAAGAGGGTGGACCGAAGAAAAGTGAGTCGGTGGGACGATGAAGATCCCAACGTGAAGAAGAAGAGTTGAACTTGCTGGAAATCAATTTTTGTATTTTTAAGAACAATTTTCATTTTCAGTTATTTTCATTGGAACATGTACTTTTTGAATTTTTGGAACAATTCTTGGGTAGCATCTACTGAGGAATGCTAAAAATTTTAAATCCACTGAAGGATTCCAGGAAGGCACACCTACTGATGGGTGTTGGAAGGAATTGCACTTACTGACAAGTGCTAAACAGGTTTGGGTGAGGCTCGTGACATTAAACAAGCGCTACTAGGAGGCAACCTAGTTTTCTTTCCCTTATCTTTGCATTTAAATTCCTAGAACAAGTTGAATTTTAATTTTAGTGTGTATCCTTGGCTTGAATACTTTTTCTGAAAATGTTTGACTGACTGATGTGCATGATGAAGCTATTTGATGATTATTTGATATGGATGAGAATTGAGTTGCAATGCATGTTGAAATTCTGTGAAATAGATGTGTGATGAATTATGATTGTGGTTATGATGCTGAGCAAGGTGTATGAATGGAATTTTGTGTGTGAAAGCATGTTTTGTGAGGTGTTGAGCTCCAGAGTTTTTATTGTTGTATGCATTGTTCACAGGAAAACATGAATGATATTGCCTTAATCTTGATGATTGATTGAATTGCTGTGAATGTCATATGATCAAGGCCATTTTTGAGAACCCTTTTCTAGCCAAATTTTCACCCAAAGTGCTTGAAAATATTATACCCTTTTTGAACCTTAACCTAAACAGGATGTGAACCCTTGTCTTAAAATTCTTACCTTGAGTTGGGATGAGCTTAATTGTATATGATGAAAAGGTTCAAGTTTGGGGTTGTATGGGAGAAAAATGAAAGGCAAATGAAAAGCATTGAGCTCAAATGTTGTGAAAAGAAAAATTCATGACAAAAAGAAAAGAAAAGAAGAAAAGCATGAAGATGAGCTCAATGAAAAAGAAAAAGGGAAAAAGTTGGGGATGAGAGAGATTGGTGAAGAAGAGAGTTGTGCTTAAATGTTGAATATTTTGATAGCTCTCTTGACTCAAGGATTTTGCATTCCAGAAAAACTAATTCTTCTTGTTAGCCCAACCTCATTACAAGCCTTGAAAAGTCCTTTTGATGGCATTTGCATGTAAAGATGTTGAGTGTTTGAGATGAATGGCAATTTCGTTTCATGTGACTTATGAACAATAGAGGGTTGAAGTGTCACCTTAAACACTTGAGTGATTAAGTGAAACACTTGCTTGGTATGAACTGTTAGTTTTCATGAGTGCATTTTTGCTTAGTGGATTGGTCATTCACAATGTCTAACATCTGTTGTGCAAACTCTGGATTGAAAGCATGCATGCACCTTATTTTGATTTCACTGAAAGATTTGAGATTAAGTAGTGTTTGTCATGTACTTTGGAATGTTGAATCATTAGAGGAAACAGTCAAAAGCCAAGTTATGTTTTGTTTTGTTTTGTTTTGCTTTGCTTGAGGACAAGCAAAGTTCTAAGTTTGGGGTTTTGATGAAGGTTGAAAAATAGTTATTTTCATATGTCAATTTAGACAAAATTACACCCTTTACTACTTGGAACGAGCTTAGAATCAAGCAAAACTCAATAAATGAGTCTGTAGAGAGTCAAGAGCTGTTTTTAGCGATATTATGCTTGTTTTGCATTGTTTTGTAGTATTTTGGAGAAAGTGAAGAATGGAGTTGAAGATACAGGTCGTAGACTCAAGAAAAGAGTAGAAAAATCAAGATTTGAAGATTCGACGCACCGTCCGGCGGCAACTTACACCGTAGGGTGGTCCAGGGTGAGAAGTAGGCACTAGCGTTGTCGCTGGGCGGTTTTGAGGGAAACCACCGGGCGGCAACATACACCGTCGGGCGGCAACTTACACCACCGGGTGGTTTTGAGGTTTGTGGGAAACTGCCGAGCGCCACACTTGTTCCGCTGGGCGGCGGTCCGCTGGGCTTGGGCCTGTTTTCTGTTGCGCTCCTCACCTATAAATACCCCTATTGCGAGTTCAGAGTCATTCTTTTGATAGAGGGGGATTGTCAGACCTAATTTTGCTCTCTAGAGAGGATCTCTTGGATGCTTAGGCTCCTTTTCATATTTTTTAGGGTTTGCTTTTCCATTCTTCTTCCATTTTTCATCTAGATTCACCATGAAAATGGTGAACTAAACCCTATTGTTGTTGGGGGAAACAATGTAATCTTTTGATACTCTCTTTTTATTGAAACTCTTAATTATTTATATGGTTTCCATATG